>NW_027040392.1:268763-279593 GCF_034236695.1 Oncorhynchus nerka | reverse complement strand
TTGATGATATTGTTGATATTCATATAGTTGATGATATTGTTATGTGTTTATGATTTTGATGATATTGTTATGTGTGATTCATATAGTTGATGATATTGTTATATTCATATAGTTGATGATATTGTTATGTGTATTCATATAGTTGATGATATTGTTATGTGTATTCATATAGTTGATGATATTGTTATATTCATATAGTTGATGATATTGTTATGTGTATTCATATAGTTGATGATATTGTTATGTGTGTTCATATAGTTGATGATATTGTATAGTTGTGATATTGTTGTATTCATATAGTTGATGATATTGTTATATTCATATAGTTGATGATATTGTTATATTCATATAGTTGATGATATTATATTCATATAGTTGATGATATTGTTATGTGTATTCATATAGTTGATGATATTGTTATATTCATATAGTTGATGATATTGTTTATATTCATATAGTTGATGATATTGTTATATTGTATATTTGATGATATTGTTATATTCATATAGTTGATGATATTGTTTATATTCATATAGTTGATGATATTGTTATATTCATATAGTTGATGATATTGTTGATGATATTGTTATATTCATATAGTTGATGATATTGTTATATTCATATAGTTGATGATATTGTTATATTCATATAGTTGATGATATTGTTATGTGTATTCATATAGTTGATGATATTGTTATATTCATATAGTTGATGATATTGTATTATATTCATATAGTTGATGATATTGTTATGTGTATTCATATAGTTGATGATATTGTTATGTGTATTCATATAGTTGATGATATTGTTATATTCATATATGATCATATTGTTAGTTGATGATATTGTTATGTGTATTCATATAGTTGATGATATTGTTATGTGTGTTCATATAGTTGATGATATTGTTATATTCATATAGTTGATGATATTGTTATATTCATATAGTTGATGATATTGTTATGTTCATATAGTTGATGATATTGTTATATTCATATAGTTGATGATATTGTTATAGTTCATATAGTTGATGATATTGTTGTGTGTATTAATATAGTTGATGATATTGTTATATTCATATAGTTGATGATATTGTTGTTATATTCATATAGTTGATGATATTGTTATATTCATATAGTTGATGATATTGTTATATTCATATAGTTGATGATATTGTTATGTTCATATAGTTGATGATATTGTTATATTCATATAGTTGATTGATATTGTTATGATATTGTTATGTGTATTCATATAGTTGATGATATTGTTATATTCATATAGTTGATGATATTATTTATATTCATATAGTTGATGATATTGTTATGTGTATTGTTATGATATTGTTATTCATATAGTTGATGATATTGTTATATTCATATAGTTGATGATATTGATTCATTAGTTGATGATATTGTTATGTTCATATAGTTGATGATATTGTTATATTCATATAGTTGATGATATTGTTATATTCATATAGTTGATGATATTGTTATATTCATATAGTTGATGATATTGTTATATTCATATAGTTGATGATATTGTTATGTTCATATAGTTGATGTGTATTCATGTTATAGTTGATGATATTGTTATATATAGTTTTGATGATATTGTTATTCATATAGTTGATGATATTGTTATATTCATATAGTTGATGATATTGTTATGTGTATTCATATAGTTGATGATATTGTTATATTCATATAGTTGATGATATTGTTATATTCATATAGTTGATGATATTGTTATGTGTATTCATATAGTTGATGATATTGTTATATTCATATAGTTGATGATATTGTTATGTATTCATATAGTTGATGATATTGTTATGTGTATTCATATAGTTGATGATATTGTTATATTCATATAGTTGATGATATTGTTATATTCATATAGTTGATGATATTGTGTGTATTCATATAGTTGATGATATTGTTGTATTCATTCATATAGTTGATGATATTGTTGTGTGTATTCATATAGAAATATTGATGATATTGTTATGTGTATTCATATAGTTGATGATATTGTTATATTCATATAGTTGATGATATTGTTATGTGTATTCATATAGTTGATGATATTGTTATTGTGTATTCATATAGTTGATGATATTGTTATATTCATATAGATATTGTTATGTGATAGTTGATGATATTGTTGTATTCATATAGTTGATGATATTGTTGTATTCATATAGTTGATGATATTGTTATGTGTATTCATATAGTTGATGATATTATTTGTATTCATATAGTTGATGATATTGTTATATTCATATAGTTGATGATATTGTTATATTCATATAGTTGATGATATTCATATAGTTGATGATATTGTTATATTCATATAGTTGATGATATTGTTATATTCATATAGTTGATGATATTGTTATGTGTATTCATATAGTTGATGATATTGTTGTATTCATATAGTTGATGATATTGTATTCATAGTTGATGATATTGTTATATTCATATAGTTGATGATATTGTTATATTCATATAGTTGATGATATTGTTATATTCATATAGTTGATGATATTGTTATGATTATATAGTTGATGATATTGTTGTGTGTATTCATATAGTTGATGATATTTAGTTGATGATATTGTATTCATATAGTTGATGATATTGTTATGTGTATTCATATAGTTGATGATATTGTTATATTCATATAGTTGATGATATTGTTGTGTGTATTCATATAGTTGATTGTTGTGTGTATTCATATAGTTGTTGTGTGTATTCATATAGTTGATGATATTGTTGTATTCATATAGTTGATGATATTGTTATATTCATATAGTTGATGATATTGTTATATTCATATAGTTGATGATATTGTTGTGTGTATTCATATAGTTGATGATATTGTTGTGTGTATTCATATAGTTGATGATATTGTTGTGTGTATTCATATAGTTGATGATATTGTTATATTCATATAGTTGATGATATTGTTATATTCATATAGTTGATGATATTGTTATATTCATATAGTTGATGATATTGTTATGTGTATTCATATAGTTGATGATATTGTTATATTCATATAGTTGATGATATTGTTATATTCATATAGTTGATGATATTGTTATGTGTATTCATATAGTTAATTATATTTCTGGTGGACAGTGTTGTAATAGTCCTTAAATATTTTCGATATAAATTAGATGCTTCGGGTCAATTCGTTCTGTGCCCATCTGTGTGCCCCAGGGTGATCACTCCTACACTATCTAGAATCTGAAAGGGTTTATTGGCTGTCCCCATAGGAGAACCATTTGTAGAACCCTTTTTGGTACTAGAGTAGAACCCTTTTAGGTTCCATCAAGAACCCTTTCCACAGAGTGTTCTACATGTAAGCCAGAAGGGTTCTACCTGGAACCCAAAATAATATCCTATGGGGACAGACTGAGGACCTGTTTGGAACCCTTTATTCTAAGAGTGTACTGTATCATAGGTCTATAGACCAGGGTGATCTCCTACTGTATCATAGGTCTATAGACCAGGGTGATCTCCCTACTGTAACATAGGTCTATAGACCAGGGTGATATCCTACTGTATCATAGGTCTATAGACCAGGGTGATCTCCTACTGTATCATAGGTCTATAGACCAGGGTGATCTCCTACTGTATCATAGGTCTATAGACCAGGGTGATCTCCTACTGTATCATGAGTCTATAGACCAGGGTGATATCCTACTGTATCATAGGTCTACAGACCAGGGTGATCTCCTACTGTATCATAGGTCTATAGACCAGGGTGATCTCCTACTGTATCATAGGTCTATAGACCAGGGTGATCTCTAACTGTATCATAGGTCTATAGGCTTGTCTTCTCTAGACACAACAAGCAAACAAACATTCTCTCTTTTTCTCTCTCTCTCTTTCAGTAAGTGTTGATTTAGAGTTGTCTACTGGGTTCAGCCTTCTAGTTGCCTTTATTAACAGGTTGAAATGTAATAAATGACATCACAATGACATGTCCTCAGAGTTGGAAAGATCCTACATCTGTACACATTATTTAACATGGTGACATGGTGCTGCTAGTGAAAGAAAACATTAAGAGACAGAATACAGGCGGTGGAGTTTGCACAAAGTTCACGTACAACAATATATTGAACTAGGTAGACTGAGCATAGAGCTAAAGGCTGTAACCACGGGGAAGAAACTGTTCAGATTGGGGTCTATAACATCCAATCGCAGAGGTTTACAGCAGCTGACAGTTGCAACTTCATTGCTAATAACTCAAACTTCCTTTTCAGATAAAGACCTCATCTCTGTACAGATGTAGGATCTGAATTCCTCATATTAAATTAAAAGTATGTTTGTAGCCTACGCAGTTATAAAATGGCTGTTGAAACTGTGACACATATTTCTCAGTACATTAGAAGTCAGATAAATGTGTGGAGACGTAGGAAAGATGGGCAAACTCTCGTTGGTCTTGGCTTTCTACAAACTATTATAAGGTTAGTCGATGTCAGACATTCAATAGTCAGAGTAGGTTTGAGTTATGATCACTTATCATGCTGACAAACCTGATGGTCTCTGTGAACTGATCTGAACAGGTTTAGGTTGGTCATCTATGATATGTAGGTTATATACAGTACATTCTCTGTCCTGCTACTGGTAGGACTATAACATAATGTGAACTGACCTGAACAGGTTTAGACTGGTCATCTATGATATGTAGGCTATAGCCGAGGTATAGACCTCGATCTGCATATCGCTAACAACCTGCTACTATACATTATAACCTAGTCTACTTTACATAATATAACATCTACATATCACTAACAACCCACTACTATACATTATAACCTAGTCTACTTTACATAATATAACATATCACTAACAACCCACTACTATACATTATAACCTAGTCTACTTTACATAATATAACATCTACATATCACTAACAACCCACTACTATACATTATAACCTAGTCTACTTTACATAATATAACATATCACTAACAACCCACTACTATACATTATAACCTAGTCTACTTTACATAATATAACATAGACATATCACTAACAACCCACTACTATACATTATAACCTAGTCTACTTTACATAATATAACATCTACATATCACTAACAACCCACTACTATACATTATAACCTAGTCTACTTTACATAATATAACATCTACATATCACTAACAACCCACTACTATACATTATAACCTAGTCTACTTTACATAATATAAAATCTACATATCACTAACAACCCACTACTATACATTATAACCTAGTCTACTTTACATAATATAACATCTACATATCACTAACAACCCACTACTATACATTATAACCTAGTCTACTCTACATAATATAACATCTACATATCACTAACAAACCCACTACTATACATTATAACCTAGTCTACTTTACATAATATAACATCTACACATCACTACCTAGTCTACTTTACATAATATAACATCTACACATCACTACTACACTACTATACAATAACCTAGTCACTACATAATATAACATCTACATATCACTAACAACCCACTACTTATAACCTAGTCTACATTATTAGTCTACTTTACATAATATAAAATCTACATATCACTAGCAACCCACTACTATACATATAACATCTACATATCACTAACAACCCACTACTATACATTATAACCTAGTCTACTTTACATAATATAACATCTACATATCACTAACAACCCACTACTATACATTATAACCTAGTCTACTTTACATAATATAACATCTACATATCACTAACAACCCACTACTATACATTATAACCTAGTCTACTTTACATAATATAACATCTACATATCACTAACAACCCACTACTATACATTATAACCTAGTCTACTTTACATAATATAACATCTACATATCACTAACAACCCACTACTATACATTATAACCTAGTCTACTTTACATAATATAACATCTACATATCACTAACAACCCACTACTATACATTATAACCTAGTCTACTTTACATAATATAACATCTACATATCACTAACAACCCACTACTATACATTATAACCTAGTCTACTTTACATAATATAACATATATCACTACAACATAATATACACCTATCTTTACATAATATAAAACATCACCCAACTACTATACATTATAACCTAGTCTACTTTACATAATATAATATAACAACCCACTATATACATTATAACATAATAACAACCATAATATAACATCACTACTATACATTATAACCTAGTCTACTTTACATAATATAACATCTATATATCACTAACAACCCACTACTATACATTATAACCTAGTCTACTTTACATAATATAACATCTACATATCACTAACAACCCACTACTATACATTATAACCTAGTCTACTTTACATAATATAACATCTACATATCACTAACAACCCACTACTATACATTATAATCTAGTCTACTTTACATAATATAACATATCACTTAACAACCCACTACTATACATTATAACCTAGTCTACTTTACATAATATCTACATATCACTAACAACCCACTACTATACATTATAACCTAGTCTACTTTTACATAATATAACATCTACATATCACTAACAACATCCACTACTATACATTATAACCTAGTCTACTTTACATAATATAAATCTACATATCACTAACAACCCACTACTATACATTATAACCTAGTCTACTTTACATAATATAACATCTATATCACTAACAACCCACTACTATACATTATAACCTAGTCTACTTTAAATAATATAACATCTACATATCACTAACAACCCACTACTATACATTATAACCTAGTCTACTTTTTACATAATATAACATATCACTAACAACCCACTACTATACATTATAACCTAGTCTACTTTAATAATATAACATCTACATATCACTAACAAACCACTACTATACATTATAACCTAGTCTACTTTACATAATATAACATCTACATATCACTAACAACCCACTACTATACATTATAACCTAGTCTACTTTACATAATATAACATATCACTAACAACCCACTACTATACATTATAACCTAGTCTACTTTACATAATATAACATCTACATATCACTAACAACCCACTACTATACATTATAACCTAGTCTACTTTACATAATATAACATATCACTAACAACCCACTACTATACATTATAACCTAGTCTACTTTACATAATATAACATCTACATATCACTAACAACCCACTACTATACATTATAACCTAGTCTACTTTACATAATATAACATCTACATATCACTAACAACCCACTACTATACATTATAACCTAGTCTACTTTACATAATATAACATCTACATATCACTAACAACCCACTACTATACATTATAACCTAGTCTACTTTACATAATATAACATCTACACATCACTAACAACCCACTACTATACATTATAATCTAGTCTACTTTACATAATATAACATCTACACATCACTAACAACCCACTACTATACATTATAACCTAGTCTACTTTACATAATATAAAAATATCACTAACAACACCTATACTAACTATACATTATAACCTAACAACCCAGTCTACTATTACATAATATAACATCTACATATCACTAACAACCCCACTACTATACATTATAACCTAGTCTACTTTACATAATATAAAATATCACTAACAACCCACTACTATACATTATAACCTAGTCTACTTTACATAATATAACATATCACTAACAACCCACTACTATACATTATAACCTAGTCTACTTTACATAATATAACATCTACATATCACTAACAACCCACTACTATACATTATAACCTAGTCTACTTTACATAATATAACATATACATATCACTAACAACCCACTACTATACATTATAACCTAGTCTACTTTACATAATATAACATCTACATATCACTAACAACCCACTACTATACATTATAACCTAGTCTACTTTACATAATATAACATATCACTAACAACCCACTACTATACATTATAACCTAGTCTACTTTACATAATATAACATATCACTAACAACCCACTACTATACATTATAACCTAGTCTACTTTACATAATATAACATCTACATATCACTAACCACCCACTACTATACATTATAACCTAGTCTACTTTACATAATATAACATCTACATATCACTAATAACCCACTACTATACATTATAACCTAGTCTACTTTACATAATATAACATCTACACATCACTAATAACCCACTACTATACATTATAACCTAGTCTACTTTACATAATATAACATATCACTAACAACCCACTACTATACATTATAACCTAGTCTACTTTTACATAATATAACATCTACACATCACTAATAACCCACTACTATACATTATAACCTAGTCTACTTTACATAATATAACATCTACATATCACTAACAACCCACTACTATACATTATAACCTAGTCTACTTTACATAATATAACATCTACATATCACTAACAACCCACTACTATACATTATAACCTAGTCTACTTTACATAATATAACATCTACATATCACTAACAACCCACTACTATACATTATAACCTAGTCTACTTTACATAATATAAAATCTACATATCACTAACAACCCCACTACTATACATTATAACCTAGTCTACTTTACATAATATAACATATCACTAACAACCCACTACTATACATTATAACCTAGTCTACTTTACATAATATAACATCTACATATCACTAACAACCCACTACTATACATTATAACCTAGTCTACTTTACATAATATAACATCTACATATCACTAACAACCCACTACTATACATTATAACCTAGTCTACTTTACATAATATAACATATCACTAACAACCCACTACTATACATTATAACCTAGTCTACTTTACATAATATAACATATCACTAACAACCCACTACTATACATTATAACCTAGTCTACTTTACATAATATAACATCTACATATCACTAACAACCCACTACTATACATTATAACCTAGTCTACTTTACATAATATAACATCTACATATCACTAACAACCCACTACTATACATTATAACCTAGTCTACTTTACATAATATAACATATCACTAACAACCCACTACTATACATTATAACCTAGTCTACTTTACATAATATAACATCTACATATCACTAACAACCCACTACTATACATTATAACCTAGTCTACTTTACATAATATAACATCTACATATCACTAACAACCCACTACTATACATTATAACCTAGTCTACATAATATTTACATAATATAACATATCACTAACAACCCACTACTATACATTATAACCTAGTCTACTTTACATAATATAACATCTACATATCACTAACAACCCACTACTATACATTATAACCTAGTCTACTTTACATAATATAACATCTACATATCACTAACAACCCACTACTATACATTATAACCTAGTCTACTTTACATAATATAACCCACTACTATACATTATAATATCACTAACAACCCACTACTATACATTATAACCTAGTCTACTTTACATAATATAACATCTACATATCACTAACAACCCACTACTATACATTATAACCTAGTCTACTTTACATAATATAACATCTATATCACTAACAACCCACTACTATACATTATAACCTAGTCTACTTTACATAATATAACATATCACTAACAACCCACTACTATACATTATAACCTAGTCTACTTTACATAATATAACATCTACATATCACTAACAACCCACTACTATACATTATAACCTAGTCTACTTTACATAATATAACATCTACATATCACTAACAACCCACTACTATACATTATAACCTAGTCTACTTTACATAATATAACATATCACTAACAACCCACTACTATACATTATAACCTAGTCTACTTTACATAATATAACATCTACATATCACTAACAACCCACTACTATACATTATAACCTAGTCTACTTTACATAATATAACATCTACATATCACTAACAACCCCACTACTATACATTATAACCTAGTCTACTTTACATAATATAACATCTACATATCACTAACAACCCACTACTATACATTATAACCTAGTCTACTTTACATAATATAACATCTACATATCACTAACAACCCCACTACTATACATTATAACCTAGTCTACTTTACATAATATAACATCTCTACATATCACTAACAACCCACTACTATACATTATAACCTAGTCTACTTTACATAATATAACATCTACATATCACTAACAACCCACTACTATACATTATAACCTAGTCTACTTTACATAATATAACATCTACATATCACTAACAACCCACTACTATACATTATAACCTAGTCTACTTTACATAATATAACATCTATTACTTGTTGCAAATAAAACCTTTCTGAATGGATCAATAATTTCCCCCTCAGATCAATCATGTCCGTTTTAGCCCTTCTGTCTACATTCTCAGATACTTTTAGAAAATAACAGATTGAAAGACAATAAACAGCCAATTTTGATGAATAAAAATAAGTTTTAGACATGGCCTTGTGTTGCTGTACTGTCTATAACTACCTTAACAAACAGTGACTTATTATTATTATTATTATTATTATTATTGTTGCTGTACTGTCTATAACTACCTTAACAAACAGTGACTTATTATTATTATTATTATTATTATTGTTGTTGCTCTACTGTCTATAACTACCTTAACAAACAGTGACTTATTATTATTATTATTGTTGCTGTACTGTCTATAACTACCTTAACAAACAGTGACTTATTATTATTATTATTATTATTATTATTATTATTGTTGTTGTACTGTCTATAACTA
>NW_027040392.1:238763-266263 GCF_034236695.1 Oncorhynchus nerka | reverse complement strand
TCACTGTGTTAACCACAACCAACATGTTGGATCTCTGTTTAGTTGTCACTGTGTTAACCACAACCAACATGTTGGATCTCTGTTTAGTTGTCACTGTGTTGACCACAACCAACATGTTGGATCTCTGTTTAGTTGTCACTGTGTTAACCACAACCAACATGTTGGATCTCTGTTTAGTTGTCACTGTGTTAACCACAACCAACATGTTGGATCTCTGTTTAGTTGTCACTGTGTTAACCACAACCAACATGCTGGATCTCTGTTTAGTTGTCACTGTGTTAACCACAACCAACATGTTGGATCTCTGTTTAGGAGTCACTGTGTTAATAACCACAACCAACATGTTGGATCTCTGTTTAGTTGTCACTGTGTTAACCACAACCAACATGTTGGGTCTCTGTTTAGTTGTCACTGTGTTAACCACAACCAACATGTTGGATCTCTGTTTAGTTGTCACTGTGTTAACCACAACCAACATGCTGGATCTCTGGTTAGTTGTCACTGTGTTAACCACAACCAACATGTTGGATCTCTGTTTAGTTGTCACTGTGTTAACCACAACCAACATGTTGGATCTCTGTTTAGTTGTCACTGTGTTAATAACCACAACCAACATTGATCTCTGTTTAGGGGTCAGTGCTCTAAAATGAGTCTCTCTGGGGAGAGAGAGGAGGGGGTCCCTGCCTCTGAAATGCATCTCTCTGGGAAGAGAGTGGAGGGACCTGTCTCCAAAAGGCGTCTCTCTGGGGAGAGAGAGGAGGGGGGCCCTGCCTCTAAAAGGCGTCTCTCTGGGGAGAGAGAGGAGGGGGGCCCTGCCTCTAAAGGGCGTCTCTCTGGGGAGAGAGAGGAGGGGGGCCCTGCCTCTAAAATGAGTCTCTCTGGGGAACATGACACCAAATCTAAGAGGTGAGATGAGAATTTTTGAAATAATTATTAAGAGTTTATTTCCAAAATGCATCACATTTGTTTTTTCATCAGAAATGAATATTATAGCAACTGCAGTAATGTGTAATTCCTTACTAAAGTAGCAATTACTCACAATTGCAAATTTTCAAATTTTAAAATGTTCTTGTTCATTTTACCACTTACAACCATAAAATAACCATTTATAGCATAACAAGCAATGAAACTGACATCAACCAAAAACACATGTAGTTAATTATATAAAAATAAATATATTTATTTAGATGGGTGCCAAAGTAACAGCCCTGTAGACAAAGAAGAGCTCTCCAGTAGGAACCAAAACATTCAAAGGTCATGTTGTCAAAAGTGAGGTTACAAGTTTATCATCTTTCAAAGCAGAATTACTTTCCCATTGTTCCTCAACTGTAGTGTCTGATATACCATTTTCTAGCTCTGAGTCTCTACATTTATCTTATGTGAAATACACATTTTCAAATTTTGCGACATGAGCCGGTCGGTCACATTTGTGTGTATAAATCCTAGCAGTACTACTGATTTCTCTGAGAGTGAGGCAGATATATATTATTACTGTGTAAAACCTAGCAGTACTACTGATTTCTCTGAGTGAGGCAGATATATAGCATTTAGCAAAATAAACATGATTATTTTTCTCTCTGAAATGAAACATCAAGTGAAAGACATTAAACAAATATATGTCTGTCATTGAAAGACCCATTGAATGATTAGATGGTGAAAAAAACATATAATTCATAATTTCTATAAAAAATAAAAGCTCATTTACGAACATTTCTGAAAAGTGACATATAGTGTTTTGGAATCTGAGCTCAGAGTAGATGAGAGATGTAATGTTTGTCTCTGTTGTGTTGAAGACCAATCAAGCAGGAGAGACCAGCCTCCCCTGTTCCCAGCTGTGTGTCCATGAAGAGTGACCGGTCTATGATGCAACCTATAGTGTTTAGAGAGGGAGCCTCCCCTGTCTCCAGCTGTGAGAGTGACAAGTCTATGAGTCCTCCTCTAACCTTTAGAGAGGGAGACTTTTCTACTGAACAAAGGTAAGAAGAACTCATGGGTCCTGGTCAGTGAGTTAAACAACACTGTCTCTAGTCATTTCTCCTCCCATTTTCCCATTTATTGTTGTTGTTTTCATAATCCATAGGCTCATCCTTTTATCCATTTTCATAGTCCTAAAACAATATTAAACACAACATTCCCTCCCTGTGTGTGTGTGTGTGTGTGTGTGTGTGTGTGTGTGTGTGTGTGTGTGTGTGTGTGTGTACTCCCTGGATGAGGAGATGTAATATTGTCTAGATTGTCTAGTCACTTTAATCCCTACCTACATGTACATTTTACCTCAATTATAGTCTCATTATTACTTCAACTACCTGGTACCCTGCACATTGACTCAGTACTGGTACTCCTTATAGTCTCATTATTACCTCAACTACCTGGTACCCCTGGACATTGACTCAGTACTGGTACTCCTTATAGCCTCATTATTACCTCAACTACCTGGTACCCTGCACATTGACTCAGTACTGGTTCTCCTTATAGTCTCATTATTACCTCAACTACCTGGTACCCTGCACATTGACTCAGTACTGGTACTCCTTATAGTCTCATTATTACCTCAACTACCTGGTACCCTGCACATTGACTCAGTACTGGTTCTCCTTATAGTCTCATTATTACCTCAACTACCTGGTACCCTGCACATTGACTCAGTACTGGTACTCCTTATAGTCTCATTATTACCTCAACTACCTGGTACCCTGCACATTGACTCAGTACTGGTTCTCCTTATAGTCTCATTATTACCTCAACTACCTGGTACCCTGCACATTGACTCAGTACTGGTTCTCCTTATAGTCTCATTATTACCTCAACTACCTGGTACCCTGCACATTGACTCAGTACTGGTACTCCTTATAGTCTCATTATTACCTCAACTACCTGGTACCCTGCACATTGACTCAGTACTGGTTCTCCTTATAGTCTCATTATTACCTCAACTACCTGGTACCCTGCACATTGACTCAGTACTGGTACTCCTTATAGTCTCATTATTACCTCAACTACCTGGTACCCTGCACATTGACTCAGTACTGGTTGTCCTTATAGTCTCATTATTTTCCTGGTACCCTGCACATTGACTCAGGACTGGTTCTCCTTATAGCCTCATTATTACCTCAACTACCTGGTACCCTGCACATTGACTCAGTACTGGTACTCCTTATAGTCTCATTATGTTCCTGGTACCCCTACCCCAGGCCCTGGATAAAAACATATGCTGATTTCAAAACTAAATGTTTAAATACAGATCTTATATTACTGTATTTAATAATGGTTTTAAAATGTTGTATATTGATGTCAAATGTATCATTTGTACAGTTCTTTATGAAACTCTGTAAAGCAGATATATACAGTATTATTACTGAATAAAACCTAGCAGTACTACTGATTTCTCTGAGAGTGAGGCAGATATATATTATTACTGTATAAAACCTAGCAGTACTACTGATTTCTCTGAGAGTGAGGCAGATATATATTATTACTGTATAAAACCTAGCAGTACTACTGATTTCTCTGAGAGTGAGGCAGATATATATTATTACTGTGTAAAGCCTAGCAGTACTACTGATTTCTCTGAGAGTGAGGCAGATATATATTATTACTGTGTAAAGCCTAGCAGTACTACTGATTCCTCTGAGAGTGAGGCAGATATATGGCTGGGCTCCCTGCCTGTGACATTAAACCCCTACAACTCATCCAGAACGCCGCAGCCCGTCTGGTGTTCAACCTTCCCAAGTTCTCTCACGCCACCCCGCTCCTCCGCTCTCTCCACTGGCTTCCAGTTGAAGCTCGCATCCGCTACAAGACCATGGTGCTTGCCTACGGAGCTGTGAGGGGAACGGTACCTCAGTACCTCCAGGCTCTGATCAGGCCCTACACCCAAACAAGGGCACTGCGTTCATCCACCTCTGGCCTGCTCGCCTCCCTACCACTGAGGAAGTACAGTTCCCGCTCAGCCCAGTCAAAACTGTTCGCTGCTCTGGCCCCCCAATGGTGGAACAAACTCCCTCACGACGCCAGGACAGCGGAGTCAATCACCACCTTCCGGAGACACCTGAAACCCCACCTCTTTAAGGAATACCTAGGATAGGATAAAGTAATCCCTCTCACCCCCCCCCCCCCTTAAAAGACTTAGATGCACTATTGTAAAGTGGTTGTTCCACTGGATGTCTTAAGGTGAATGCACCAATTTGTAAGTCGCTCTGGATAAGAGCGTCTGCTAAATGACTTAAATGTAAATGTAAATATATATTATTACTTTGTAAAACCTAGCAGTACTACTGATTTCTCTGAGAGTGAGGCAGATATATATTATTACTTTGTAAAACCTAGCAGTACTACTGATTTCACTGAGAGTGAGGCAGATATATATTATTACTGTATAAAACCTAGCAGTACTACTGATTTCTCTGAGAGTGAGGCAGATATATATTATTACTTTGTAAAACCTAGCAGTACTACTGATTTCTCTGAGAGTGAGGCAGATATATATTATTACTGTGTAAAACCTAGCAGTACTACTGATTTCTCTGAGAGTGAGGCAGATATATATTATTTATATTATTTGTTTCTCTGAAATGAAACCATCAAGTGATTTTAAACATAAATTACATTTCTGAAAAGTGATATATTTATTGCGTTTTGTAATGAAACTCTAACTAACGTCTGGAAGTCAGTTCTATTTGTGAAACTCTTCTTATGTTTCCCCATCTGAGCTCAGAGTAGATGAGAGATATAATGTTTGTCTCTGTTGTGTTGAAGCCCAATCAAGCAGGAGAGACCAGCCTCCCCTGTTCCCAGCTGTGTGTCCATGAAGAGTGACCGGTCTATGGATCTTCCTCTATACTTTAGAGAGGGAGACTTTTCTCCTGAACAAAGGTAAGAAGAACTCATGGGTCCTGGTCAGTGAGTTAAACAACACTGTCTCTAGTCATTTCTCCTCTCCCATTTTCCCATTTATTGTTGTTGTTTTCATAATCCATAGGCTAATCCTTATCTCCATTTCCATAGTCCTAAAACAATATTATACAAACACAACATTCCCTCTCTGTCTGTCTGTCTGCCTGCCTGCCTGCCTGCCTGCCTGCCTGTTTGTCTGCCTGCCTGCCTGCCTGCCTGCCTGCCTGTTTGTCTGCCTGCCTGCCTGCCTGCCTGCCTGTTTGTCTGCCTGCCTGCCTGCCTGCCTGCCTGTTTGTCTGCCTGCCTGCCTGCCTGCCTGCCTGTTTGTCTGCCTGCCTGCCTGCCTGCCTGCCTGTTTGTCTGTGTGTGTGTGTGTGTGTGTGTGTGTGTATGTGTGTGTACTCCCTGGATGAGGAGATGTAAGCTCATGTTTTGTCCACAGAAACCAACAGGGGAGATCAGAGTCAGAGAATCTCAGGGGTCAGTCTTCCCAGAGTCATCAAACAGACCTGGCCTCCATATTCAGTGTATGTGGTCCTGTTATGTACATTTGTTTTTTGTTTACCTCAAGTAAAGTTGATCTGCCAATTATTCATTAACTTATTTACTTGATTTATTTCAGTTGCTTGAAGAGAATATTATGACATTTGTGAAGAACGAGCTGAAGATGTTCAAGAGGATTCTTAGTCCAGAACTCCCACACGGCTTTGAGAGTCAGAAGCAGGATAAGGAAGTGGTGGATGCTGAAGATGAGAAGCAGGAGAGCAGTGCCAGAGAGGGGGCTCTGAAGATCACACTGCACATCCTGAGGAAAATGAACCAGAAGGAGCTTGCTGACACACTGGAGAAATGTAAGATCTGTCTGCCTCATGTTGAATGATGTTTTATAACATTTAAAAGCTGTAGCTAAAGTACAGATAAAGTAGCTGTGTAACTCAATGATATTGTAGCAGCCTTAACACAACACCTAGTGACCTCATCAAGTAGCAGCAGGGATGTGTTGTGGTGATTCATTTAGAGAGAGACAACATTAATAATACCATCAATAATACCAATAATAATATAATCAGTCACACCAGTCTGTAATGCATTATGAAAACATTTACAGATTTAGTTAGTTAATGAAGTTAGCATCATGAATCAAATCAAATCAAATGTATTTATATAGCACTTCGTACATCAGCTGATATCTCAAAGTGCTGTACAGAAACCTAGCCTAAAACCCCAAACAGCAAGCAATGCAGGTGTAGAAGCACGGTGGCTAGGAAAAACTCCCTAGAAAGGCCAAAACCTAGGAAGAAACCTAGAGAGGAACCAGGCTATGTGGGGTGGCCAGTCCTCTTCTGGCTGTGCCGGGTGGAGATTATAACAGAACATGGCCAAGATGTTCAAATGTTCATAAATGACCAGCATGGTCCAATAATAATAAGGCAGAACAGTTGAAACTGGAGCAGCAGCACGGTCAGGTGGACTGGGGACAGCAAGGAGTCATCATGTCAGGTAGTCCTGAGGCATGGTCCTAGGGCTCAGGGCCTCCGAGAGAGAGAAAGAAAGAGAGAAAGAGAGAATTAGATAGAGAGCACACTTACATTCACACAGGACACCGAATAGGACAGGATAAGTACTCCAGATATAACTGACCCTAGCCCCCCGACACATAAACTACTGCAGCATAAATACTGGAGGCTGAGACAGGAGGGGTCAGGATGAAAACAGTTACACATTTATACAGTCAGTTAAGATAATAAATTATTATAATTTAAAACTTTATAACAGTCCTTCAATACTGTAGACATTAAAAAAGACGTAATATTAATATCATCTGTGTTATTTCTAGATTCAGATGATCCTGATGTGATTTGCCAACGTGAACTCAAATCTAATCTAAAGAAGAAGTTTCAATGTGTATTTGAGGGGATCGCTAAACAAGGAAACCCAACACTTCTCAATAAGATCTACACAGAGCTCTACATCACAGAGGGTGGAACAGGAGAGGTCAATAATGAACATGAGCTGAGACAGATTGAGACAACAACCAGGAAACAAACAAGACCAGAGACTGCAATCAAATGTAACGACATCTTCAAACCCTTAACTGGACAAGACAAACTTATCAGAACTGTGCTGACAAAGGGAGTCGCTGGCATTGGAAAAACAGTCTCTGTGCAGAAGTTCATTCTGGATTGGGCTGAAAGAAAAGCAAATCAGGATGTCCAATTTGTATTTTCATTCCCTTTCCGGGAGCTGAATTTAATGAAAGAGGACAAACACACTTTCATTGAACTTCTTAATCACTTCTCAATGGAAACCAAACAATCAAGAATCTCCAACTATGACAAGTACAAAGTTCTGTTCATCTTTGATGGTCTGGATGAGTGCCGACTGCCCCTAGACTTCCAGAAGAACAAGATCTGTTGGGACGTCACAGAGTCAACCTCAGTGGATGTTCTGCTGACAAATCTCATCAAGGGAAATCTGCTTCCCTCTGCTCTCATCTGGATAACGTCCCGACCTGCAGCAGCCAATAAGATCCCTTCAGGGTGTGTTGACCAGGTTACAGAGGTACGAGGGTTCAATGACCCACAGAAGGAGGAGTACTTCAGGAAGAGATTCAGTGATGAGGACCTGGCCAGCAGAATCATCTCACACATTAAGACATCAAGGAGCCTCCACATCATGTGCCATATTCCAGTCTTCTGTTGGATTTCTGCAATAGTCCTTGAACACATGCTGAAACATAAGAGAGAAGAGATGCCCAAGACTCTGACTGAGATGTACACACACCTTGTGGTGTTTCATACCAAACAGAAGAATGAAAAGTATCTTGGGAAAGAAGAGACAGATCCACACTGGAATAAAGAGAGCATTCTGTCACTGGGAAAACTGGCTTTTCAACAGCTTGTGAAGGGCAATCTGATTTTCTATGAAGAAGACCTGAAAGAGGCTGGCATTAATGTCAATGAAGCCTCAGTGTACTCAGGATTGTGCACACAGCTCTTTAAAGAGGAATGTGTGCTGTACCAGGACAAGGTGTACTGCTTTGTTCATCTGAGCATTCAGGAGTTTCTGGCTGCTGTATATGTGTTCCTCTCATTCATCAACAACAATGAGAATCTAATGGATGAACTGCAAACAAAAGACGAGTCTGCAGTTACTTTCTACAAGAGTGCTGTGGATAAAGCCTTACAAAGTGAGACAGGAAACCTGGACCTTTTCCTCCGCTTCCTTCTGGGCCTCTCACTGGAGTCCAATCAGAAGCACTTACGAGGTCTACTGACAAAGACAAGAAGCAGCTCACAGAGCCATGAAGAAACAGTCAAGTACATCAAGGAGAAGATCAGGGAGAATCCCTCTCCAGAGAGGAGCATCAATCTGTTCCACTGTCTGAATGAACTGAATGACCATTCTCTAGTGGAGGAGATCCAAAGATACCTGAGCTCAGGAAGTTTCTCAAAACCCAACCTGTCACCTGCACAGTGGTCAGCTCTGGTCTTTGTGTTGCTGACTTCAGAAAAGGAGCTGGATGTGTTTGACCTGAAGAAATTCTCCAGATCAGAGGAAGGTCTTCTGAGGCTGCTGCCAGTGGTCAAAGCCTCCAGAGCTGTTCTGTGAGTAAATAAAATGACATATAAGAACTAATCATCAGGAAGAAATATTCAGTTGAGAGAAAAATATGTATTATAATATGTATATAATATTATATTGAAAAACATATTGAATAAATTCATTGATTTTCACATTAGTATAACATTATGACCATACAATTCTAGGAGACGGAAGATGAATCTATATGTTGTTTGGGAGAATAAACCAAATGCATCTACTATTGTCCTTCTACACTACTGGTGTTAAATGAACAGTGTGTTTGTGAAGTCATGATGATCTCTTTGTCAGGCTGTCAGGCTGTGGAGTCACAGAGGAAGGCTGTGCTTCTCTGGTCTCAGCTCTGAGGTCAAACCCCTCACACCTGAGAGAGCTGGATCTGAGTAACAACGACCTGAAGGATTCAGGAGTGAAGCTGCTCTCTGCTGGACTGGGGAATCCCCACTGTAAACTGGAGACTCTGAGGTCAGTATTCCTGTAGTTGGTCAACAAGTGATAACTGTTCACCTGATCCACATGTGTTTACCAGACACACATAGTCCACACCATATGTGTTTGGACAGTGAAGCTTACAGTTTTAAATGTGGTGCTTTTCTCCAGCATTTTGGATTTGAGATAGAATGTTTCATATTAGATGACAGTACAGAATGTCACCTTTTATTTGAGGGTAATGGTGAGAGGTTAGTATGTTTTGTTGTAGCCTCTGTTATTGGTAATGGTGAGAGGTTAGCATGTTTTGTTGTAGCCTCTGTTATTGGTAATGGTGAGAGGTTAGCATGTTTTGTTGTAGCCTCTGTTATTGGTAATGGTGAGAGGTTAGCATGTTTTGTTGTAGCCTCTGTTATTGGTAATGGTGAGAGGTTAGCATGTTTTGTTGTAGCCTCTGTTATTGGTAATGGTGAGAGGTTAGCATGTTTTGTTGTAGTCTCTGTAACTTTCTCACTCATTATTATTCATGATTCTTTCATGATTTTTCTTAATCATGACATCATCAGGTTTAATTTATTATTGTTTAGAAACATGTTATCTACTCTCTTAGACAGAAAAGTTACTCCACTCATCATCCACCATTTTATTATTGGGCAAAACACAACCAAAAACACAACCAAAACAAACTGCAAATGCAACCAACGAGTTTACGACAAAAAACTACATTTTTGACTATTTTAATACACTATGAGTGAATTGTTCAGAATACTTAAGACTTCTTCAAATGGGGAGACTAGAAACATAAATTGTTTTCATTTTTAATAGTGAAACGCATATGTCTTAAAATACCCTCAAATTAATGGTGACATTATAAACTGTCACGTCATATGAAACATTTGACCTCAAATCCAAAATGTTGGAGAATAGAGACACATTTAAAATGTCTGCTTCACTGTCAAAATAGATATGGTGTGGACTGTATACTCAATACAATCTACATCTGATACCTCACTGTCTAAATAGATATGGTGTGGACTGTATACTCAATACAATCTAAATCTGATACCTCACTGTCTAAATAGATATGGTGTGGACTGTATACTCAATACAATCTGATACCTCACTGTCTAAATAGATATGGTGTGGACTGTATACTCAATACAATCTAAATCTGATACCTCACTGTCTAAATAGATATGGTGTGGACTGTATACTCAATACAATCTGATTCCTCACTGTCTAAATAGATATGGTGTGGACTGTATACTCAATACAATCTAAATCTGATACCTCACTGTCTGTCTTTTGACTGATACTGCTTTTAAAGTGGTCTGGTCAATCTACTGTAATATTTGTACTATACATGTTTCTATCTGCAGGCAATACTTTGATTATTTGTCATTTTTTATGATGATACACTATTTTATGAATAGATATGGAAGGTTTCAGGACACTGATATATCTGAATATGTTGAAAAAATATACTGCCACTATTTTCACCACCAAAGAATAGCAGTGTGATTTTAAAATGATTTGACTCTTTGCAGGCTGTCAGGCTGTCTAGTCACAGAGGAAGGCTGTGCTTCTCTGGTCTCAGCTCTGAGGTCAAACCCCTCACACCTGAGAGAGCTGGACCTGAGCTACAATCACCCAGGAGACTCAGGAGTCAGACTGCTCTCTGCTGGACTGAAGGATCCACACTGCAGACTGGAGAAACTCAAGTATGTAGAGGGTTTATGTCAATGTTCATATCAGACATGTTTGACTTATCAGGCTGGTTAAGACAAACATTCTGACCACCACTTGGACGAAGTTATTTGCTGACTGTGTGTGTGTCCAGCGAGTGTCGAGCGTGCGTCCAGCAGGTG
Source organism: Oncorhynchus nerka (assembly GCF_034236695.1). Lineage (NCBI taxonomy): Eukaryota > Metazoa > Chordata > Actinopteri > Salmoniformes > Salmonidae > Oncorhynchus > Oncorhynchus nerka. Next base: position 255,470 of record NW_027040392.1, on the reverse strand, counting down.
TGTGTGTCCTGTGTGTGTGTGTGTGAGTTCAGGTGTATCCCTCAATGACTGTCTGTTCTTCTGCTTACCGCTACAGTGTGGAACATGGTGGAGAGAACAGAATGAAACCTGGACTTAGAAAATGTGAGTGTTGACTGCTGTGAAGAATGTTACTAAGAATAAGTCTTAATTCAAGTTAAGTCAAAGTCAAAGACCACCATCATTACTTACTTGGTCATATTAAATATCAGCTGTAGTTCTACAGAAGCAGAAATCAGGGACACCAAAGTTTACAAAGAGTTGCTTTGACTGTGTGTGTGTCTGTGTGTGTGTGTGTGTGTGTGTAATTAAGCTGAATAAGTGTGTTTTATATTACCATACAGTATAACTGACAAAAGTCTCAAGTTACCTTAACTTCTCCTTTTGATACCTAGAAACATCTACATTAAATGAATTAGTGAAAAGTGAGTTAACATTCTAATGTGAATGATGATGATTTCTAATATTGTGTCTGGTTTCATCCATCAGATGTCTGTGATCTCACACTGGACCCAAACACAGTAGACAGACTCCTCTCTCTGTCTGAGGAGAACAGAAAGGTGACATGTAGGAGAGAGAAGCAGCCGTATCCTGATCACCCAGAGAGATTTGAGGACTGTGGACAGGTGCTGTGTAGAGAGGGTCTGACTGGGCGCTGTTACTGGGAGGTAGAGTGGAGTGGAAGAGGGGCTGTTATAGGAGTGACATATAAAGGAATCAGCAGGAGAGGAGGGGTTAAGGACTGTTGTCTTGGATACAATGACAAGTCCTGGTGTATGTCCTGCTCTGACAACAGTTACATTGCCTGGCACAATGATAAACCCACTACCATAGACGTCCCCTCCTCCAGCTCCCACAGAGTAGGAGTGTGTCTGGACTGGCCAGCCGGCACTCTGTCCTTCTATAGAGCCTCCTCTGACACACTGACCCACCTGATCACATTCACCTCCACATTCACTGAGCCCCTCTATCCAGGGTTTCATCTTTGGGGTTGTAGCGACTCAGTGTCCCTGAAATAATAGTAATTGTCACACAGACATTGTGATATACACACACACACACACACTGGACACACACACACACATTGGACACAGTGGACACACACAGACTGGACACACTGGACACACACACACACTGGACAAACACACACACACTGGACACACACAAGCTAGACACACACACATTGGACACAGACTGGACACACACACAGACTGGACACACGCACACTGGACTCACACACCCACACACACTTGATACACACACACACACTGGACACACAGATTGGCAAACACACACACACACACTGGACAAACACACACACACACACTGAACAAAAACACACACACACACTGGACACACACACACACTGGACACACACTGGACACACACACACTGGATACACACACACACACTGGACACACACTGGATACACACACACACACACTGGACACGCACACAGGACAAACACACACACTTGACAAACACGCACACACACACACACATTTGGCACGCACGCACACACATACACGCACACACACACACGCACACACACACTTGACAAACACACACACACACACACTTGACAAACACACACACACTTGACAAACACACACACACACACACACTTGACAAACACAAACACACACACACACACACTTGACAAACACACACACACACACACACTTGACAAACACACACACACACACACACTTGACAAACACACACACACACACACACTTGACAAACACACACACACACACACTTGACAAACACACACACACACACACACTTGACAAACACACACACACACACACTTGACAAACACACACACACACACACTTGACAAACACACACACACACACACTTGACAAACACACACACAAACACACACTGGACAAAAACACACACACAAGCTAGACACACACACATTGGACACAGTGGACACACACAGACTGGACTCACACACCCACACACACTTGACACACACACACACTGGACACACAGATTGGCAAACACACACACACACACACTGGACAAACACACTGGACAAACACACACACACACACTGAACAAAAACACACACACACACTGGATACACACACACGCTGGACACACACACCTGCTGGACACACACACACACTGGATACACACACACACACACACTGGATACACACACACACTTGACAAACACACACACACACACACACACACACACTGGACACACACACACTGGGGACACACACACACACACTTGACAAACACACCCACACACACTGAACAAACACACACACACACTGGACACACACCTGCTGGACACACACATGCTGGATAAACACACACACACAATAGACAAACACACACACACACACACTGGACTCACAAACACACACACACACTGGGCTCACAAACACACACTAGACACACATTGGACAAAATAACACACTCTGGACAAACAAACACACACACAGTCTTGCCTTTCTATCCAATTTAGGACTCCTCATATTTACATACCTTTTTAGGACCAAAATGTGCATATAAATATATGGATGAGTAATGTATGGTAACATTATAGCTGGTTTAACAGTACATATATATATGAGATGAGTAATGTAGGGTATGGTAACATTATAGCTGGTTTAACAGTATATACATACTCATATGAGATGAGTAATGTAGGGTATGGTAACATTATAGCTGGTTTAACAGTACATATATATATGAGATGAGTAATGTAGGGTATGGTAACATTATAGCTGGTTTAACAGTATATACATATGAGATGAGTAATGTAGGGTATGGTAACATTATAGCTGGTTTAACAGTATATACATATGAGATGAGTAATGTAGGGTATGGTAACATTATAGCTGGTTTAACAGTATATACATACTCATATGAGATGAGTAATGTAGGGTATGGTAACATTATAGCTGGTTTAACAGTGTATATATATATGAGATGAGTAATGTAGGGTATGGTAACATTATAGCTGGTTTAACAGTATATACATATGAGATGAGTAATGTAGGGTATGGTAACATTATAGCTGGTTTAACAGTATATACATATGAGATGAGTAATGTAGGGTATGGTAACATTATAGCTGGTTTAACAGTATATACATACTCATATGAGATGAGTAATGTAGGGTATGGTAACATTATAGCTGGTTTAACAGTATATACATACTCATATGAGATGAGTAATGTAGGGTATGGTAACATTATAGCTGGTTTAACAGTGTATATATATATGAGATGAGTAATGTAGGGTATGGTAACATTATAGCTGGTTTAACAGTATATACATACGAGATGAGTAATGTAGGGTATGGTAACATTATAGCTGGTTTAACAGTATATACATATGAGATGAGTAATGTAGGGTATGGTAACATTATAGCTGGTTTAACAGTATATACATACTCATATGAGATGAGTAATGTAGGGTATGGTAACATTATAGCTGGTTTAACAGTATATACGTATGAGATGAGTAATGTAGGGTATGGTAACATTATAGCTGGTTTAACAGTATATACGTATGAGATGAGTAATGTATGGTAACATTATAGCTGGTTTAACAGTACATATATATGAGATGAGTAATGCAGGGTATGGTAACATTATAGCTGGTTTAACAGTATATACATACTCATATGAGATGAGTAATGTAGGGTATGGTAACATTGTAGCTGGTTTAACAGTATATACATATGAGATGAGTAATATATGGTAACATTATAGCTGGTTTAACAGTACATATATATATGAGATGAGTAATGTAGGGTATGGTAACATTATAGCTGGTTTAACAGTATATATATATATGAGATGAGTAATGTAGGGTATGGTAACATTATAGCTGGTTTAACAGTATATACATACTCATATGTTCACAAATGCTCTCCATCCAACCTCACTGAGCTCGAGCTGTTTTGCAAGGAGGAATGGGAAAAAATTTCAGTCTCTCGATGTGCAAAACTGATAGAGACATACCCCAAGCGACTTACAGCTGTAATCGCAGCAAAAGGTGGCGCTACAAAGTATTAACTTAAGGGGGCTGAATAATTTTGCAAGCCCAATTTTTCAGTTTTTGATTTGTTAAAAAAGTTTGAAATATCCAATAAATGTCGTTCCACTTCATGATTGTGTCCCACTTGTTGTTGATTCTTCACAAAAAAATACAGTTTTATATATTTATGTTTGAAGCCTGAAATGTGGCAAAAGGTCGCAAAGTTCAAGGGGGCCGAATACTTTCGCAAGGCACTGTATATATAACATGTCTTACTGAGCCTTTCCATAAGTCCACTCCAGTTTCTTCAACTGTCTTCTGACTGATTAGAGCGATGTTGATGTTGTGCGGTGATGTCAGCAGATTACAGATGGCCTTTGCTGATCGCTCATCATCTTCATTCATCAGTGAGCTGACGGCTTGAATAGTCTCATTGGAAATACAGGAGACAGCTGATACAGGCGGTATCGATGGCTTGAATAGTCTCATTGGAAATACAGGAGACAGCTGATACAGGCGGTATCGATGGCTTGAATAGTCTCATTGGAAATACAGGAGACAGCTGATACAGGCGGTATCGATGGCTTGAATAGTCTCATTGGACATACAGGAGACAGCTGATACAGGCGGTATCGATGGCTTGAAAAGTCTCATTGGACATACAGGAGACAGCTGATACAGGCGGTATCGATGGCTTGAATAGTCTCATTGGAAATAGAGGAGACAGCTGATACATTGGTCCAGAGACAGTTGAAAGCTGATACATTGGTCCAGAGACAGGGGACAGCTGATACATTGGTCCAGAGACAGGAGACAGCTGATACATTGGTCCAGAGACAGTTGAAAGCTGATACATTGGTCCAGAGACAGGGGACAGCTGATACATTGGTCCAGAGACAGGAGACAGCTGATACATTGGTCCAGAGACAGTTGACAGCTGATACATTGGTCCAGAGACGGTTGACAGCTGATACATTGGTCCAGAGACAGGAGACAGCTGATACATTGGTCCAGAGACAGTTGACAGCTGATACATTGGTCCAGAGACAGTTGACAGCTGATACATTGGTCCAGAGACAGTTGACAGCTGATACATTGGTCCAGAGACAGTTGACAGCTGATACATTGGACCAGAGACAGTTGACAGCTGATACATTGGTCCAGAGACAGGAGACAGCTGATGCATAGGTCCAGAGTCAGGAGACAGCTGATACATTGGTCCAGAGACAGGAGACAGCTGATACAGGCGGTATTGGCATGTTTACTAGAGTATGTACTGTAGGCTGTGCTCACTACAGTATGTACTGTAGACTGTGTTTACTACAGTATGTACTGTAGGCTGTGTTTACTACAGTATGTACTGTAGGCTGTGTTTACTACAGTATGTACTGTAGGCTGTGCTTACTACAGTATGTACTGTAGGCTGTGTTTACTACAGTATGTACTGTAGGTACTGTGTTTACCACAGTATGTACTGTGTAGACTGACTACAGTATGTACTGTAGGCATGTTTACTACAGTATGTACTACAGGTACTGTGTTTACTACAGTATGTACTGTAGACTGTGTTTACTACAGTATGTACTGTAGACTGTGTTTACTACAGTATGTACTGTAGGCTGTGTTTACTACAGTATGTACTGTAGGCTGTGTTTACTACAGTATGTACTGTAGGCTGTGTTTACTACAGTATGTACTGTAGACTGTGTTTACTACAGTATGTACTGTACAGGTACTGTGTTTACTACAGTATGTACTGTAGGCTGTGTTTACTACAGTATGTACTGTAGGCTGTAGGTTGTGTTTACAGTATGTACTGTAGGCTGTGTTTACTACAGTATGTACTGTAGGCTGTGTTTACTACAGTATGTACTGTAGGCTGTGCTCACTACAGTATGTACTGTAGGCTGTGTTTACTACAGTATGTACTGTAGGCTGTGTTTACTACAGTATGTACTGTAGGCTGTGTTTACTACAGTATGTACTGTAGGCTGTGCTCACTACAGTATGCACTGTAGGCTGTGCTCACTACAGTATGTACTGTAGGCTGTGTTTACTACAGTATGTACTGTAGGCTGTGTTTACTACAGTATGTACTGTAGGCTGTGTTTACTACAGTATGTACTGTAGGCTGTGCTCACTACAGTATGTACTGTAGGCTGTGTTTATTACAGTATGTACTGTAGGCTGTGTTTACTACAGTATGTACTGTAGGCTGTATGTTTACTACAGTATGCACTGTAGGCTGTGCTACTACAGTATGCACTGTAGGCTGTGCTCACTACAGTATGCACTGTAATGTGCTCACTACAGTATGCAGGGCTGTGCTCACTACAGTATGCAGTAGGCTGTGCTCACTACAGTATGCACTGTAGGCTGTGTTTACTACAGTATGCACTGTATGCTATGTTTACTACAGTATGTCCTGTAGGCTGTGTTTACTACAGTATGTCTATTAGCAGGGCTGTTAGCAGAACAATAGACTGACATGGCTATTAGCAGGGCTATTGGCAGAACAAAATAATTGTCTATTAGCAGGGCTGTTAGCAGAACAATATAATTGTCTATTAGCATAACAATAGACATGTATATTAGCAGGGCTATTAGCAGAACAATAGACGTGTCTATTAGCAGGGCTATTAGCAGAACAATATACTTGTCTATTAGCAGGGCTATTAGCAGAACAATATAATTGTCTATTAGCAGGGCTGTTAGCAGAACAATCGAATTGTCTATTAGCAGAACAATAGACTTGCCTATTAGGAGGGCTATTAGCAGAATAATATAATTGTCTATTAGCAGGGCTATTGGCAGGACAATATAATTGTCTATTAGCAGGGCTATTAGCAGAACAATATAATTGTATATTAGCAGGGCTGTTAGCAGAACAATAGAATTGTCTATTAGCAGACCAATAGACTTGCCTATTAGCAGGGCTATTAGCAGAACAGTATATTTGTCTATTAGCAGGGCTATTAGCAGAACAATATAATTGTCTATTAGCAGGGCTATTAGCAGAACAATATAATTGTATATTAGCAGGGCTGTTAGCAGAACAATAGAATTGTCTATTAGCAGACCAATAGACTTGCCTATTAGCAGGGCTATTAGCAGAGCAATATAATTGTCTATTAGCAGACCAATAGAATTGCCTGTTAGCAGGGCTATTAGCAGAACAATATATTTGTCTATTAGCAGGGCTATTAGCAGAACAATATAATTGTCTATTAGCAGGGCTATTAGCAGAACAATATAATTGTATATTAGCAGGGCTGTTAGCAGAACAATAGAATTGTCTATTAGCAGACCAATAGACTTGTCTATTAGCAGGACCAATAGACAGAGCAATATAATTGTCTATTAGCAGAACAATATATTTGTCTATTAGCAGGGCTATTAGCAGAACAATATATTTGTCTATTAGCAGGGCTATTAGCAGAACAATATATTTGTCTATTAGCAGGGCTATTAGCAGAACAATATATTTGTCTATTAGCAGGGCTATTAGCAGAACAATATATTTGTCTATTAGCAGGGCTATTAGCAGACCAATAGAATTGCCTGTTAGCAGGGCTATTAGCAGAACAATATATTTGTCTATTAGCAGGGCTATTAGCAGAACAATATATTTGTCTATTAGCAGGGCTATTGGCAGGACAATATCAAATGTATTTGTCACATACACATGGTTAGCAGATGTTAATGCGAGTGTAGTGAAATGCTTGTGCTTCTAGTTCCGACAATGCAGTAATAACCAAAGAGTAATCTAACTAACAATTCCAAAACTACTACCTTATACACACAAGTGTAAAGGGATAAAGAATATGTACATAAAGATATATGAATGAGTGATGGTACAGAGCGGCATAGGCAAGATGCAGTAGATGGTATCGAGTACAGTATATACATATGAGATGAGTAATGTAGGGTATGTAAACAAAGTGGCATAGTTTAAAGTGGCTAGTGATACATGTCTTACATAAAGATGCAGTAGATGATATAGAGTTCAGTATATACGTATACACATGAGATGAGTAATGAAGGGTATGTAAACATTATATTAAGGAGCATTGTTAAATTGCAAGCATTTGATCCATTAAGATTCATAGTACAATTACATTTCAATTCACCCAAATCATGATCTCCATATCCTCTAATACACCAAGGGGCAGTCATCACCCCAGCCACTGAAATGGGCGGCATTGAGACATTACCAGGCCTCAAGTAATAGGATACATTGGGTTGATTATATACCTTAACATTGTTGGTCATAGTATAAAAAGGTATTTGTCCTGCCAATGCTATAGTAAAGTTCACTCCTATTGGGACTCCCATAAGGGGCAAGCCTGCCCCTACCTTAACCGGACCCATCCCACACACCCAACAGTCCTTTTCTTTGGAGGGCAGGTTGGCAACCATTTCTGCTCTAGATAAGAACAAATTGTCGTCATGTTTGTGAGGTTCCAGCAGGGCTGTCCTTCTACGATGACCTTCTACTTCTGGGCCATTACTTCTTGGTCCCTTTGGCTCAGGACTCCTTCTGTCATTACCATCTACTTCTGGGCCACTATTAGAGGCCTGTGTTAGTCCTTTATGCTCAGGACTCATTCTGTCATTACCATCTACTTCTGGGCCACTATTAGAGGCCTGTGTTAGTCCTTTATGCTCAGGACTCATTCTGTCATTACCATCTACTTCTGGGCCACTATTAGAGGCCTTTGTTAGTCCTTTATGCTCAGGACTCATTCTGTCATTACCATCTACTTCTGGGCCACTATTAGAGGCCTCTGTTAGTCCTTTATGCTCAGGACTCATTCTGTCATTACCATCTACTTCTGGGCCACTATTAGAGGCCTGTGTTAGTCCTTTATGCTCAGGACTCATTCTGTCATTACCATCTACATCTGGGCCACTATTAGAGGCCTGTGTTAGTCCTTTATGCTCAGGACTCATTCTGTCATTACCATCTACTTCTGGGCCACTACTACAGGCCTGCATTGGTCCCTTTGGCTCAGGACTCCTTCTGTCATGACCATCTACTTCTGGGCCACTATTAGAGGCCTGCGTTGGTCCCTTTGGCTCAGGACTCCTTCTGTCATGACCATCTACTTCTGGGCCACTATTAGAGGCCTGCGTTGGTTCCTTTGGCTCAGGACTCCTTCTGTCATGACCATGTACTTCTAGGCCACTACTACAGGCCTGTGTTGGTTCCTTTGGCTCAGGACTCCATCTGTCATTACCATCTACTTCTGGGCCACTACTACAGGCCTGTGTTGGTTCCTTTGGCTCAGGACTCCTTCTGCCATTACCATCTACTTCTGGGCCACTACTACAGGCCTGCATTGGCCCTTTATGCTCAGGACTCCATCTGTCATTACCATCTACTGCTGGGCCACTATTAGAGGCCTGCGTTGGTTCCTTTGGCTCAGGACTCCTTCTGTCATGACCATCTACTTCTGGGCCACTACTACAGGCCTGTGTTGGTTCCTTTGGCTCAGGACTCCATCTGTCATGACCATCTACTTCTGGGCCACTACTACAGGCCTGCATTGGCCCTTTATGCTCAGGACTCATTCTGTCATTACCATCTACTTCTGGGCCACTACTACAGGCCTGTGTTAGTCCTTCATGCTCAGGACTCCTTCTGTCATTACCATCTACTTCTGGGTCACTACTACAGGCCTGTGTTGGTTCCTTTGGCTCAGGACTCCATCTGTCATTACCATCTACTTCTGGGCCACTACTACAGGCCTGTGTTAGTCCTTTATGCTGAGGACTCCTTCTGTCATTACCATTTACTTCTGGGCCACTACTCTGGGCCGGTGATGGCCCCATTGGCTTGGGACATATCTCTCCCTCTGTCAGTTTTCCCACAAGAGGACAACCTACTGTTCTTATTAGCACTCCTGTGCTAATGCAGAGGAGGGCCACACTGCACCACCGGACCTTGTGAGACCCCATCTTCTTCTGGATCAGGAACTCGTCTGCAGTGCGACAGGTGGGTCCAGTTAACTCTCTCAGCAATCTTTACCACAGTGGGGGGTCCAGGTATCTCTCTCAGCAACCTTTACCACAGTGGGGGGGTCCAGGTATCTCTCTCCGCAACCTTTACCACAGTGGGGAGGGGGGTCCAGGTATCTCTCTCAGCAACCTTTACCACAGTGAGGGGCCTGGTATCTCTCTCAGCAACCTTTACCACAGTGAGGGGGCCTGGTATCTCTCTCAGCAACCTTTACCACAGTGGGGGGGACCAGGTATCTCTCTCAGCAACCTTTACCACAGTGGGGGGGTCCAGGTATCTCTCTCAGCAACCTTTACCACAGTGGGGGGTCCTGTCATCTCACCAAGGATCCTGTAAAAAATAACAACTTTACTTTCTGTGTCAGCTCAGCCGCCTCCCGAGTGGTGCAGGTCCCGCCTCTTGCGTCACTGCAGTACCTGGTTAGAATCCAAGCTGCGTGATTGGGAGTCCCATAGGGTGGCGCAAAATTGGCCCAGCGTCGTCAAGGTTTGGCCGGGGTAGGTCGTCAATGTCAATAAGAATTTCTTCTGATTTACCTAGTTAAAAAAAAAAAGTTACATAAAAATAAAATATATTCCACTAGATGGCAGTAAACACCTGCTGTAACCTGACGTTACAGCAGAATCAATATGATATAAAAAGCTAAACTGACCCGAGATCAGCTCTCTTATGAATATTGTTACGTTTACAGCAGCTGACAGTTGCAACTTCATCGCTACTAACTCAAACTACCTTGGTTTAAATAAAGACAATATATGTAGAGATAAAAAGGTATATACCTTATAAATCATGAGCCTCATCTGGGGAGTATGTGATTGGATGCTGTAGACCCCCATCTGAACAGTTTCTTTCCCCATGCTGTGGCCCTCACCAACTGGCCACCTGGTCCATAGAGACTAAAGGACTATGCTGTGGCCCTCACCAACTGGCCCATAGAGACTAAAGGACTATGCTGTGGCCCTCACCAACTGGCCATCTGGCCCAGAGAGACTAAAGGACTATGCTGTGGCCCTCACCAACTGGCCATCTGGCCAATAGAGACTAAAGGACTATGCTGTGGCCCTCACCAACTGGCCAACTGGTCCATAGAGACTAAAGGACTAGGCTGTGGCCCTCACCAACTGGCCATCTAGCCCATAGAGACTAAAGGACTATGCTGTGTTCCATAGAGACTAAAGGACTATGCTGTGGCCCATAGAGACTAAAGGACTATGCTGTGTTCCATAGAGACTAAAGGACTATGCTGTGGCCCTCACCAACTGGCCATCTGGCCAATAGAGACTAAAGGACTATGCTGTGGCCCTCACCAACTGGCCATCTGGCCCATAGAGACTAAAGGACTATGCTGTGTTCCATAGAGACTAAAGGACTATGCTGTGTTCCATAGAGACTAAAGGACTATGCTGTGGCCCATAGAGACTAAAGGAATATGCTGTGTTCCATAGAGACTAAAGGACTATGCTGTATTCCATAGAGACTAAAGGACTATGCTGTGTTCCATAGAGACTAAAGGACTATGCTGTGTTCCATAGAGACTAAAGGACTATGCTGTGTTCCATAGAGACTAAAGGACTATGCTGTATTCCATAGAGACTAAAGGACTATGCTGTGTTCCATAGAGACTAAAGGACCATGCTGTGTTCCATAGAGACTAAAAGACTATGATGTGTTCCATAGAGACTAAAGGACTATGCTGTGTTCCATAGAGACTAAAGGACTATGCTGTGTTCCATAGAGACTAAAAGACTATGATGTGTTCCATAGAGACTAAAGGACTATGCTGTGTTCCATAGAGACTAAAGGACTATGCTGTGTTCCATAGAGACTAAAGGACTATGCTGTGTTCCATAGAGACTAAAATACTATGCTGTGTTCCATAGAGACTAAAATACTATGCTGTGTTCCATAGAGACTAAAATACTATGCTGTGTTCCATAGAGACTAAAGGACTATGCTGTGTTCCATAGAGACTAAAATACTATGCTGTGTTCCATAGAGACTAAAATACTATGCTGTGTTCCATAGAGACTAAAATACTATGCTGTGTTCCATAGAGACTAAAGGACTATGCTGTGTTCCATAGAGACTAAAAGACTATGCTGTAGATCCCCATCTGAAACGTTTCGCTGACCATTTGGCCCATAGAGACTAAAGGACTATGCTGTGTTCCATAGAGACTAAAGGACTATGCTGTGTTCCATAGAGACTAAAGGACTATGCACTCTACGCTGCACACCGCATCAACGGGGATGTGGTGGAGGGTAAACCCATATAAACGAGCTTACGCACCTTTTAATTAGTAAAATAGCGTTTCCTCAACTTTGTATTTTGTTATTATCGTTTCCCACTTACCATGAGTTCCCAACGTTAAGTCTATATTCCATCGTGGAAACCGGGCCCAGGTTGGTCAGCATGATAGAGTAACCCTGAGATATTATTCTTTGTCTGTTGAATGTCTGACTATGACCTAACTTTATAATAGTTATATGTAGCCAAGACTTACCAGAGTCTGTCCGTCTGTCCTTCAAATCAACACAGGTTGAAGATCAGAGAAGCCTGCCCCTGTAATGTCTGGACCAGAGACCTTACAGGTTGAAGATCAGAGAGAGAGCCCTGCTTCTAACGTTGCCGAGAAATGTGCACTACGGTTTCAACAGCTGTTTTATAAAGGCGTAGACCACACCCTTACTTTCACTTTCATATGAGGAAATCACGTCACTTCTGACATCCCTGGTGTATGGTAAAATAATGATAACAGAACCCTGTGAGATCTACTAACTAGTAATAATATGTCATTCCAGGTATTTATTCTCTTACTCTGTCCTTTATTGTTCACAAATACTTTATTTGTACTTCTCTCCATATAGTGTTTTCTGCTCTGTCATCTCACCATGGATCCTGCACTCAGCCGTCTCCCCACCCTGATAATAAAGTGTTATATTAGTATCTTCCACTAGATGGCAGTAAACACCTGCTGTAACTAGACTTTACAACTATGTGTTCGGTTTCAGCTCAGCCGCCTCCCCACCCTGATAATAAAGTGTTATATTGGTATCTTCCACTAGATGGCAGTAAACAGCTGTTGTAACAAGACTTTACAATTATTTATTTATTATTTATTTATTACTATTTATTATCTTACTCTGTCCTTTATTGTTCAGAAATAATTTATTTGTACTTCTCTCCATATAGTGTTTTCTGCTCTGTCATCTCACCATGGATCCTGCAACAGCCGCCTCCCCACCCTGATAATAAAGTGTTTTCTGCTCTGTCATCTCACCATGGATCCTGCACTCAGCCGTCTCCCCACCCTGATAATAAAGTGTTTTATTAGTATCTTCCACTAGATGGCAGTAAACACCTGCTGTAACTAGACTTAACAACAGCATTCCTCATTCATACAGGCAGTGTCTCAGATCAGGAGTGCTAATCTAGGATCAGGTCCCCCTCTCCATGTAATCTGATTCATTATGATCTAGGATCAGGTCCATCCTCTCCATGTAATCTGATACATTTTGATCTAGGATCAGGTCCCCCCTCTCCATGTAATCTGATTCATTATGATCTAGGATCAGGTCCCTCTCCATGTAATCTGATTCATTATGATCTAGGATCAGGACCCCCTCTCCATGTAATCTGATTCATTATGATCTAAAAGGCTAAACTGATCCTAGATCAGCTCTCCTACTCTTTATGAATACTGTCACAGGTGACTCCTCAAGATGAGGCTCGTGATTTATTAGTTATATTCTTCAAGAATCAATTAGTATCATTCATTGAACTGTTTTGCCATGAACAGATCTGTGAGGTCTTAACTTAAAGGTACTATATAGACCTTATGGTCATTTTAATGGGGTTGAACATCCATCCCATCAGATTGTGTAAAGGATTTTATGAGTTCAGAAAAATAGTGACTTGGAAGCATCTCTCTGACCTCACCCTGCTGAAACACACTCAAGTAAAGACCACATAGATACAGTTATATGTCTGTTTCTACCCACTTTTACAGCCAATGTTATGGACTGGTATCCATATGAATCAGTAGAATATACAGACTAGTTAACCACCTCCCAGTAGATGGACTGGTATCCATATGAATCAGTAGAATATACGGACTAGTTAACCACCTCCCAGTAGATGGACTGGTATTCATATGAATCAGTAGAATATACAGACTAGTTAACCACCTCCCAGTAGATGGACTGGTATCCATATGAATCAGTAGAATATACAGACTAGTTAACCACCTCCCAGTAGATGGAATGGTATCCATATGAATCAGTAGAATATACGGACTAGTTAACCACCTCCCAGTAGATGGACTGGTATTCATATGAATCAGTAGAATATACAGACTAGTTAACCACCTCCCAGTAGATGGACTGGTATCCATATGAATCAGTAGAATATACAGACTAGTTAACCACCTCCCAGTAGATGGACTGGTATCCATATGAATCAGTAGAATATACAGACTAGTTAACCACCTCCCAGTAGATGGACTGGTATCCATATGAATCAGTAGAATATACAGACTAGTTAACCACCTCCCAGTAGATGGAATGGTATCCATATGAATCAGTAGAATATACGGACTAGTTAACCACCTCCCAGTAGATGGACTGGTATTCATATGAATCAGTAGAATATACAGACTAGTTAACCACCTCCCAGTAGATGGACTGGTATCCATATGAATCAGTAGAATATACAGACTAGTTAACCACCTCCCAGTAGATGGACTGGTATCCATATGAATCAGTAGAATATACAGACTAGTTAACCACCTCCCAGTAGATGGACTGGTATCCATATGAATCAGTAGAATATACAGACTAGTTAACCACCTCCCAGTAGATGGACTGGTATCCATATGAATCAGTAGAATATACAGACTAGTTAACCACCTCCCAGTAGATGGACTGGTATCCATATGAATCAGTAGAATATACAGACTAGTTAACCACCTCCCAGTAGATGGACTGGTATCCATATGAATCAGTAGAATATACAGACTAGTTAACCACCTCCCCAGTAGATGGACTGGTATCCATATGAATCAGTAGAATATACAGACTAGTTAACCACCTCCCAGTAGATGGACTGGTATCCATATGAATCAGTAGAATATACAGACTAGTTAACCACCTCCCAGTAGATGGAATGGTATTCATATGAATCAGTAGAATATACAGACTAGTTAACCACCTCCCAGTAGATGGACTGGTATCCATATGAATCAGTAGAATATACAGACTAGTTAACCACCTCCCAGTAGATGGACTGGTATCCATATGAATCAGTAGAATATACAGACTAGTTAACCACCTCCCAGTAGATGGACTGGTATCCATATGAATCAGTAGAATATACAGACTAGTTAACCACCTCCCAGTAGATGGACCCACACAGAACTTTATATATACAGACTAGTTAACCACCTCCCAGTAGATGGACCCAGACAGAACTTTATATATACAGACTAGTTAACCACCTCCCAGTAGATGGACCCAGACAGAACTTTATATATACAGACTAGTTAACCACCTCCCAGTAGATGGACCCACACAGAACTTTATATATACAGACTAGTTAACCACCTCCCAGTAGATGGACCCACACAGAACTTTATATATACAGACTAGTTAACCACCTCCCAGTAGATGGACCCAGACAGAACTTTATATACAGACTAGTTAACCACCTCCCAGTAGATGGACCCACACAGAACTTTATATATACAGACTAGTTAACCACCTCCCAGTAGATGGACCCACAGAACTTTATTTAAATATACAGACTAGTTAACCACCTCCCAGTAGATGGACCCACACAGAACTTTATATATACAGACTAGTTAACCACCTCCCAGTAGATGGACCCCACACAGAACTTTATATCTACAGACTAGTTAACCACCTCCCAGTAGATGGACCCCACACAGAACTTTATATCTACAGACTAGTTAACCACCTCCCCAGTAGATGGACCCCACACAGAACTTTATATATACAGACTAGTTAACCACCTCCCAGTAGATGGACACAAAACTTTATATATACAGACAGAACTTTATATATACAGACTAGTTAACCACCTCCCAGTAGATGGACCCAGTAGATGGACCCACAGAACTTTATATCTACAGACCAGTTAACCACCTCCCAGTAGATGGACCCACACATAACTGTATGTATACAGACTAGTTAACCACCTCCCAGTAGATGGACCCACACAGAACTTTATATATACAGACTAGTTAACCACCTCCCCAGTAGATGGAACACAAAACTTTATATATACAGACTAGTTAACCACCTCCCCAGTAGATGGACCCACACAGAACTTTATATATACAGACTGTTAACCACCTCCCAGTAGATGGAAACTTTATATATACAGACTAGTTAACCACCTCCCAGTAGATGGACCCACACATAACTTTATATATACAGACTAGTTAACCACCTCCCAGTAGATGGACCCACACATAACTTTATATATACAGACTAGTTAACCACCTCCCAGTAGATGGACCCCCACACAAAACTTTATATATACAGACTAGTTAACCACCTCCCAGTAGATGGACCCACACATAACTTTATATTTACAGACTAGTTAACCACCTCCCAGTAGATGGACCCACACAT
>NW_027040392.1:117436-238263 GCF_034236695.1 Oncorhynchus nerka | reverse complement strand
AATAATGAGGCTATAAGGAGAACCAGTATTGAGTCAATGTGCAGGGTACCAGGTAGTTGAGGTAATAATGAGACTATAGGAGTACCAGTACTGAGTCAATGTGCAGGGTACCAGGTAGTTAAGGTAATAATGAGGCTATAAGGAGTACCAGTACTGAGTCAATGCAGGGTACCAGGTAGTTAAGGTAATAATGAGACTATAAGGAGTACCAGTACTGAGTCAATGTGCAGGGTACCAGGTAGTTAAGGTAATAATGAGACTATAAGGAGTACCATTGAGTCAATGTGCAGGGTACCAGGTAGTTGAGGTAATAATGAGGCTATAAGGAGAACCAGTACTGAGTCAATGTGCAGGGTACCAGGTAGTTGAGGTAATAATGAGACTATAAGGAGTACCAGTACTGAGTCAATGTGCAGGGTACCAGGTAGTTGAGGTTATAATGAGACTATAGGAGAACCAGTACTGAGTCAATGTGCAGGGTACCAGGTAGTTGAGGTAATAATGAGACTATAAGGAGTACCAGTACTGAGTCAATGTGCAGGGTACCAGGTAGTTGAGGTAATAATGAGACTATAAGGAGAACCAGTACTGAGTCAATGTGCAGGGTACCAGGTAGTTGAGGTAATAGTGAGACTATAAGGAGAACCAGTACTGAGTCAATGTGCAGGGTACCAGGTAGTTGAGGTAATAATGAGACTATAAGGACTACCAGTACTGAGTCAATGTGCAGGGTACCAGGTAGTTGAGGTAATAATGAGACTATAAGGAGTACCAGTACTGAGTCAATGTGCAGGGTACCAGGTAGTTGAGGTAATAGTGAGACTATAAGGAGAACCAGTACTGAGTCAATGTGCAGGGTACCAGGTAGTTGAGGTAATAATGAGACTATAAGGAGTACCAGTACTGAGTCAATGTGCAGGGTACCAGGTAGTTGAGGTAATAATGAGACTATAAGGAGTACCAGTACTGAGTCAATGTGCAGGGTACCAGGTAGTTGAGGTAATAATGAGACTATAAGGACTACCAGTACTGAGTCAATGTGCAGGGTACCAGGTAGTTGAGGTAATAATGAGACTATAAGGACTACCAGTACTGAGTCAATGTGCAGGGTACCAGGTAGTTGAGGTAATAATGAGACTATAAGGAGAACCAGTACTGAGTCAATGTGCAGGGTACCAGGTAGTTGAGGTAATAGTGAGACTATAATGAGAACCAGTACTGAGTCAATGTGCAGGGTACCAGGTAGTTGAGGTAATAATGAGACTATAAGGAGTACCAGTACTGAGTCAATGTGCAGGGTACCAGGTAGTTGAGGTAATAATGAGACTATAGGAGTACCAGTACTGAGTCAATGTGCAGGGTACCAGGTAGTTGAGGTAATAATGAGACTATAAGGACTACCAGTACTGAGTCAATGTGCAGGGTACCAGGTAGTTGAGGTAATAATGAGACTATAAGGACTACCAGTACTGAGTCAATGTGCAGGGTACCAGGTAGTTGAGGTAATAATGAGACTATAAGGAGTACCAGTACTGAGTCAATGTGCAGGGTACCAGGTAGTTGAGGTAATAATGAGACTATAAGGACTACCAGTACTGAGTCAATGTGCAGGGTACCAGGTAGTTGAGGTAATAATGAGACTATAAGGACTACCAGTACTGAGTCAATGTGCAGGGTACCAGGTAGTTGAGGTAATAATGAGACTATAGGAGTACCAGTACTGAGTCAATGTGCAGGGTACCAGGTAGTTGAGGTAATAATGAGACTATAAGGAGTACCAGTACTGAGTCAATGTGCAGGGTACCAGGTAGTTGAGGTAATAATGAGACTATAAGGAGTACCAGTACTGAGTCAATGTGCAGGGTACCAGGTAGTTGAGGTAATAATGAGACTATAAGGAGTACCAGTACTGAGTCAATGTGCAGGGTACCAGGTAGTTGAGGTAATAATGAGACTATATGAGAACCAGTACTGAGTCAATGTGCAGGGTACCAGGTAGTTGAGGTAATAATGAGACTATAAGGAGTACCAGTACTGAGTCAATGTGCAGGGTACCAGGTAGTTGAGGTAATAATGAGACTATAAGGAGTACCAGTACTGAGTCAATGTGCAGGGTACCAGGTAGTTGAGGTAATAATGAGACTATAAGGACTACCAGTACTGAGTCAATGTGCAGGGTACCAGGTAGTTGAGGTAATAATGAGACTATAAGGACTACCAGTACTGAGTCAATGTGCAGGGTACCAGGTAGTTGAGGTAATAATGAGACTATAAGGAGTACCAGTACTGAGTCAATGTGCAGGGTACCAGGTAGTTGAGGTAATAATGAGACTATAAGGAGTACCAGTACTGAGTCAATGTGCAGGGTACCAGGTAGTTGAGGTAATAATGAGACTATAAGGAGTACCAGTACTGAGTCAATGTGCAGGGTACCAGGTAGTTGAGGTAATAATGAGACTATAAGGAGTACCAGTACTGAGTCAATATGCAGGGTACCAGGTAGTTGAGGTAATAATGAGGCTATAAGGAGTACCAGTACTGAGTCAATGTGCAGGGTACCAGGTAGTTGAGGTAATAATGAGACTATAAGGAGTACCAGTACTGAGTCAATATGCAGGGTACCAGGTAGTTGAGGTAATAATGAGACTATAAGGACTACCAGTACTGAGTCAATGTGCAGGGTACCAGGTAGTTGAGGTAATAATGAGACTATAAGGACTACCAGTACTGAGTCAATGTGCAGGGTACCAGGTAGTTGAGGTAATAATGAGACTATAAGGACTACCAGTACTGAGTCAATATGCAGGGTACCAGGTAGTTGAGGTAATAATGAGACTATAAGGAGTACCAGTACTGAGTCAATGTGCAGGGTACCAGGTAGTTGAGGTAATAATGAGACTATAAGGAGTACCAGTACTGAGTCAATATGCAGGGTACCAGGTAGTTGAGGTAATAATGAGACTATAAGGACTACCAGTACTGAGTCAATATGCAGGGTACCAGGTAGTTGAGGTAATAATGAGACTATAAGGAGTACCAGTACTGAGTCAATGTGCAGGGTACCAGGTAGTTGAGGTAATAATGAGACTATAAGGAGTACCAGTACTGAGTCAATATGCAGGGTACCAGGTAGTTGAGGTAATAATGAGACTATAAGGACTACCAGTACTGAGTCAATATGCAGGGTACCAGGTAGTTGAGGTAATAATGAGACTATAAGGAGTACCAGTACTGAGTCAATATGCAGGGTACCAGGTAGTTGAGGTAATAATGAGACTATAAGGACTACCAGTACTGAGTCAATATGCAGGGTACCAGGTAGTTGAGGTAATAATGAGACTATAAGGAGAACCAGTACTGAGTCAATGTGCAGGGTACCAGGTAGTTGAGGTAATAATGAGACTATAAGGAGTACCAGTACTGAGTCAATGTGCAGGGTACCAGGTAGTTGAGGTAATAATGAGACTATAAGGAGTACCAGTACTGAGTCAATGTGCAGGGTACCAGGTAGTTGAGGTAATAATGAGACTATAAGGAGTACCAGTACTGAGTCAATGTGCAGGGTACCAGGTAGTTGAGGTAATAATGAGACTATAAGGAGTACCAGTACTGAGTCAATGTGCAGGGTACCAGGTAGTTGAGGTAATAATGAGACTATAAGGAGTACCAGTACTGAGTCAATGTGCAGGGTACCAGGTAGTTGAGGTAATAATGAGACTATAAGGACTACCAGTACTGAGTCAATGTGCAGGGTACCAGGTAGTTGAGGTAATAATGAGACTATAAGGACTACCAGTACTGAGTCAATGTGCAGGGTACCAGGTAGTTGAGGTAATAATGAGACTATAAGGAGTACCAGTACTGAGTCAATGTGCAGGGTACCAGGTAGTTGAGGTAATAATGAGACTATAAGGACTACCAGTACTGAGTCAATGTGCAGGGTACCAGGTAGTTGAGGTAATAATGAGACTATAAGGACTACCAGTACTGAGTCAATGTGCAGGGTACCAGGTAGTTGAGGTAATAATGAGACTATAAGGAGTACCAGTACTGAGTCAATGTGCAGGGTACCAGGTAGTTGAGGTAATAATGAGACTATAAGGAGTACCAGTACTGAGTCAATGTGCAGGGTACCAGGTAGTTGAGGTAATAATGAGACTATAAGGAGTACCAGTACTGAGTCAATGTGCAGGGTACCAGGTAGTTGAGGTAATAATGAGACTATAAGGAGAACCAGTACTGAGTCAATGTGCAGGGTACCAGGTAGTTGAGGTAATAATGAGACTATAAGGAGAACCAGTACTGAGTCAATGTGCAGGGTACCAGGTAGTTGAGGTAATAATGAGACTATAAGGAGTACCAGTACTGAGTCAATGTGCAGGGTACCAGGTAGTTGAGGTAATAATGAGACTATAAGGACTACCAGTACTGAGTCAATGTGCAGGGTACCAGGTAGTTGAGGTAATAATGAGACTATAAGGACTACCAGTACTTGAGTCAATGTGCAGGGTACCAGGTAGTTGAGGTAATAATGAGACTATAAGGACTACCAGTACTGAGTCAATGTGCAGGGTACCAGGTAGTTGAGGTAATAATGAGACTATATGAGTACCAGTACTGAGTCAATGTGCAGGGTACCAGGTAGTTGAGGTAATAATGAGACTATAAGGAGTACCAGTACTGAGTCAATGTGCAGGGTACCAGGTAGTTGAGGTAATAATGAGACTATAAGGAGTACCAGTACTGAGTCAATGTGCAGGGTACCAGGTAGTTGAGGTAATAATGAGACTATAAGGACTACCAGTACTGAGTCAATGTGCAGGGTACCAGGTAGTTGAGGTAATAATGAGACTATAAGGACTACCAGTACTGAGTCAATGTGCAGGGTACCAGGTAGTTGAGGTAATAATGAGACTATAAGGAGTACCAGTACTGAGTCAATGTGCAGGGTACCAGGTAGTTGAGGTAATAATGAGACTATAAGGACTACCAGTACTGAGTCAATGTGCAGGGTACCAGGTAGTTGAGGTAATAATGAGACTATAAGGACTACCAGTACTGAGTCAATGTGCAGGGTACCAGGTAGTTGAGTAATAATGAGACTATAAGGACTACCAGTGAGTCAATGAGGTAATAATGAGACTATAAGGAGTACCAGTACTGAGTCAATGTGCAGGGTACCAGGTAGTTGAGGTAATAATGAGACTATAAGGAGTACCAGTACTGAGTCAATGTGCAGGGTACCAGGTAGTTGAGGTAATAATGAGACTATAAGGAGTACCAGTACTGAGTCAATGTGCAGGGTACCAGGTAGTTGAGGTAATAATGAGACTATAGAGTACCAGTACTGAGTCAATGTGCAGGGTACCAGGTAGTTGAGGTAATAATGAGACTATAAGGAGTACCAGTACTGAGTCAATGCAGGGTACCAGGTAGTTGAGGTAATAATGAGACTATAAGGAGTACCAGTACTGAGTCAATGTGCAGGGTACCAGGTAGTTGAGGTAATAATGAGACTATAAGGAGTACCAGTACTGAGTCAATGTGCAGGGTACCAGGTAGTTGAGGTAATAATGAGACTATAAGGAGTACCAGTACTGAGTCAATGTGCAGGGTACCAGGTAGTTGAGGTAATAATGAGACTATAAGGAGAACCAGTACTGAGTCAATGTGCAGGGTACCAGGTAGTTGAGGTAATAATGAGACTATAAGGAGTACCAGTACTGAGTCAATGTGCAGGGTACCAGGTAGTTGAGGTAATAATGAGACTATAAGGAGTACCAGTACTGAGTCAATGTGCAGGGTACCAGGTAGTTGAGGTAATAATGAGACTATAAGGAGTACCAGTACTGAGTCAATGTGCAGGGTACCAGGTAGTTGAGGTAATAATGAGACTATAAGGAGTACCAGTACTGAGTCAATGTGCAGGGTACCAGGTAGTTGAGGTAATAATGAGACTATAAGTAGTTGAGAACCAGTACTGAGTCAATGTGCAGGGTACCAGGTAGTTGAGGTAATAATGAGACTATAAGAAGTACCAGTACTGAGTCAATGTGCAGGGTACCAGGTAGTTGAGGTAATAATGAGACTATAAGGAGTACCAGTACTGAGTCAATGTGCAGGGTACCAGGTAGTTGAGGTAATAATGAGACTATAAGGAGAACCAGTACTGAGTCAATGTGCAGGGTACCAGGTAGTTGAGGTAATAATGAGACTATAAGGAGTACCAGTACTGAGTCAATGCAGGGTACCAGGTAGTTGAGGTAATAATGAGACTATAAGGAGTACCAGTACTGAGTCAATGTGCAGGGTACCAGGTAGTTGAGGTAATAATGAGACTATAAGGAGAACCAGTACTGAGTCAATGTGCAGGGTACCAGGTAGTTGAGGTAATAATGAGACTATAAGGAGTACCAGTACTGAGTCAATGTGCAGGGTACCAGGTAGTTGAGGTAATAATGAGACTATATGAGTACCAGTACTGAGTCAATGTGCAGGGTACCAGGTAGTTGAGGTAATAATGAGACTATAAGAGTACCAGTACTGAGTCAATGTGCAGGGTACCAGGTAGTTGAGGTAATAATGAGACTATAAGGAGTACCAGTACTGAGTCAATGTGCAGGGTACCAGGTAGTTGAGGTAATAATGAGACTATAAGGAGAACCAGTACTGAGTCAATGCAGGTACCAGGTAGTTGAGGTAATAATGAGACTATAAGAAGTACCAGTACTGAGTCAATGTGCAGGGTACCAGGTAGTTGAGGTAATAATGAGACTATAAGGAGAACCAGTACTGAGTCAATGTGCAGGGTACCAGGTAGTTGAGGTAATAATGAGACTATAAGGAGTACCAGTACTGAGTCAATGTGCAGTGTACCAGGTAGTTGAGGTAATAATGAGACTATAAGGAGTACCAGTACTGAGTCAATGTGCAGGTACCAGGTAGTTGAGGTAATAATGAGACTATATAAGGAGTACCAGTACTGAGTCAATGTGCAGGGTACCAGGTAGTTGAGGTAATAATGAGACTATAAGGAGTACCAGTACTGAGTCAATGTGCAGGGTACCAGGTAGTTGAGGTAATAATGAGACTATAAGTACTGAGTACCAGTACTGAGTCAATGTGCAGGGTACCAGGTAGTTGAGGTAATAATGAGACTATAAGGAGTACCAGTACTGAGTCAATGTGCAGGGTACCAGGTAGTTGAGGTAATAATGAGACTATGAGGAGTACCAGTACTGAGTCAATGTGCAGGGTACCAGGTAGTTGAGGTAATAATGAGACTATAAGGAGTACCAGTACTGAGTCAATGTGCAGGGTACCAGGTAGTTGAGGTAATAATGAGACTATAAGGAGTACCAGTACTGAGTCAATGTGCAGGTACCAGGTAGTTGAGGTAATAATGAGACTATAAGGAGTACCAGTACTGAGTCAATGTGCAGGGTACCAGGTAGTTGAGGTAATAATGAGACTATAAGGAGTACCAGTAGTCTGAGGGTCAATGTAATAATGAGACAGGAGTACCAGAGTAGTTGAGGTAATAATGAGACTATAAGGATAATGAGACCAGTACTGAGTCAATGTGCAGGGTACCAGGTAGTTGAGGTAATAATGAGACTATAAGGAGAACCAGTACTGAGTCAATGTGCAGGGTACCAGGTAGTTGAGGTAATAATGAGACTATAAGGAGTACCAATACTGAGTCAATATGCAGGGTACCAGGTAGTTGAGGTAATAATGAGACAAAACATGAGATTACATCTCCTCATCCAGGAGCACACACACACACACACACACACACACACACACACACACACACACACACACACACACACACACACACACACACACACACACACACACACACACACACAGGGAGGGAATGTTGTGTTTAATATTGTTTTAGGACTATGAAAATGGACAAAAGGATGAGCCTATGAATTATGAAAACAACTAAAATAGAAATGGGAAAATGGGAGAAAGAAATGACTAGAGACAGTGTTGTTTAACTCACTGACCAGGACCCATGAGTTCTTCTTACCTTTGGTCAGTAGAAAAGTCTCCCTCTCTAAACTCTTCAGGTAGACTCATAGACCAGTCACTCTTCATGGACACACAGCTGGGAACAGGGGAGGCTGGTCTCTCCTGCTTGATTGGGCTTCAACACAACAGAGACAAACATTACATCTCTCATCTACTCTGAGCTCTGATGGGGAAACATAAGAGTTTCATTCCAAAAAGCTATATATTCATATTCAGAAATGTTGGTAAAGGAGCTTTTATTGTTTAAAGAAGTTATGTTTATGTTAAGTTATGTTTTTTTGCTAAATGAGATGACACGTGGGTACCTGCTTCTATAAACCAATGAGGAGATGCAGCGCGAACTGCGTCACAAATAGAACTGACTTCCAGACGTTAGTTAATGGTGCGAGCAGTGTGTCATTTTTAATAACGAAATTAATTTGGCGACGCGAGCGTTGTAGTCAGTCTGCCTTCTCCGGGGGCATGTTGAGGTAAATTTACTAACCGGGAGGGTTGAATTATGTAATTTATTAGAGGGCTGGAAGACGCACTCTCGAGGTTGTTTACTCACAATATCAGATATTAAGATGATTTTTATAATGAATGTATACTGAGGTTGAGGTTCTGACTAGTGATTATTTACCCGGGGTTCAATACCTGCTATTGAGGCGCCCTGAAAATAATATTCAAAAGTTCGGTCCTTGGACACAGAGGGTTTAAACACTACAGTCCATCTAGTGAAGAGAGGAGAACCGGACAGAGGTAGCCAGCATCCGTCAACGAGAGAGGGAGAATCCTCAACGGGATTTAACAGGTGGAACAAACAACCGGGGAGCTCCATCGGTAGAGTAGCTAGCTAACTTACCGAGCTGTACCGACTGGCTAGGATAACTAGGATGCTGCTGGTAGAGTAGCTAGCTAGCTTACCGAGCTGTACCGACTAGCTAGGATAACTAGGATGCTGCTGGTAGAGTAGCTGGCTAGATTACCGAGCTGTACCGACTGTTTCGGTATGATATGTTGGATAAATGAATAAAGACAGACACCAATGTCAGGTTCAATAGCCTTGTTAGCGCATTGTACAAATCCGTACAACTGGAGTCCGGGGAACAGTCCGGCTAGTCGATTACCTATCAACTAGACTCCGTAACATCATCCTTTTCAATAGAAAGTGCAAACATAAAGGCATAACATTTAAGTTCTTAACAGTCAGGTCATAACAATAGAAAAAGCATTACATGTTCTTTTTACTTCAGTTGTCATCTTCCTTTTTAATTTAGTTTTATTATTTAAGAAAATATATATATTTTAATTAACCGAGGGCAAGTTAACTGTCCCTTGCTTACAGAGTAAGCCTGTCCGGTGGCTTGCACAGCCGACCCCACCCGTGAGTAAGTATTGGCTCTGACAGGGGTAGGATAAGGGGCACGAGCTGGAGAGCTTGGTGGGGTAGAAGCCTCACCTTCAGTTGGCCCATGTCTCAATTCTGCGCCCCTTACCCTTAGGCCTGGACTGTGATCCAGCTCATCTAGGTGAGTGTATGGCGTGTTCTGGCTTGTCCGCTCTGCTACGCGCAGATCCACCCGATTGCGACGATAGAGGGAGCCACCAACATCCACCAGGTAAGAACGTGGTGCAACTCTCTGCAGGCACGTGCCCAGCCTCCAAAGTCCTGTGTGGTCTCCCGGCAGCGGTTTCATCCTTATCGTTTCACCCACCTCCAGCTCTGGTAGGTCTCGAGCAGTCCGGTCGTAAAAGCACTTAGCGAGCTGCTTTCTGTGACACAGTTTGTCCGTGACGCCAACCATGACGCAGGGCTCCAGTAGCTTGTTAGCTACGGGATGGTAGTCTTCAGACGTCTGGACAGAAGGCTGGGCTGCTGTCCATGTTTTCGGTGGGTGTGTTCCTCAACTGTAAGATGGCTTTCCATGGGTCGTTGCTGTCACGCAAGGCCCTGCTTAACAGGTTTTTTGCAATCTTGACAGCTGATTCTGCCTTGCCATTTGCTTTTGGGTGTCTTGGAGAGGAGGTCACGTGGTCAAACTCCCATTCTGAGGCGAAACGCTTGAACTGTGCAGTGAATTGTGGGCCATTGTCCGTGATTACCTTGTCAGGCTGACCTTGCCTTGCAAACTGCGCCTTGCAGCGCTTTATGACCGTCTCTGCAGACAAGTCAGGGAGCAGTTCAATTTCCCAAAAGTCAGAGTAGTGATCAACGATGAGAAGATAGTCCTTTGTCTGTGGCTGAATAAGTCCATGCTTAAGATTTGCCAGGCCCTTGTGGGCAGTTCGTGTGACATCATGGTTTCCTTTTGCTGTTCATGAGCGTACTTGTTGCATGTGGTACAGTTGCTGACAAAGTCTTTAATTTCTGCTTGCATGTTTGGCCAGTATAATGTTTCACGAGCCTGGCGGTAGCATGTGTCACCTCCAACGTGACTGGAGTGTATGCGTGTAAGCATCTCTGGACGTAGTGATTTGGGAATAATGACCTTCTGACCTCTGAACAAGACACCATTTTGCACGCTGATCTCATCTCGAAAGGTCCAGTATTCTCTCACTGTGAAAGGTGTATTTACATGCTACGGGGCTCTCTGTGTTCACTGTTCGTGGTGAATTGCCCTGCCTCGATTGGTTTAGTCTGAATGTCTGCCTAGCAACAGCGTGAACAGTATCAATGTCAGAGCGTGGGGTTTCGATTTCCATTGCTCTCATTCTCATGTCAGTGACTTCAGCAGTGCGGCACATTTCGATGGCAGTTACTAATCAAATCAAATCAAATCAAATGTATTTATATAGCCCTTCGTACATCAGCTGATATCTCAAAGTGCTGTACAGAAACCCAGCCTAAAACCCCAAACAGCAAACAATGCAGGTGTAAAAGCACGGTGGTAGGAAAACTCCCTAGAAAGGCCAAAACCTAGGAAGAAACCTAGAGAGGAACCAGGCTATGTGGGGTGGCCAGTCCTCTTCTGGCTGTGCCGGGTAGAGATTATAACAGAACATGACCAAGATGTTCAAATGTTCATAAATGACCAGCATGGTTGAATAATAATAAGGCAGAACAGTTGAAACTGGAGCAGCAGCACAGTCAGGTGGACTGGGGACAGCAAGGAGTCATCATGTCAGGTAGTCCTGGGGCACGGTCCTAGGGCTCAGGTCCTCCGAGAGAGAGAAAGAAAGAGAGAATTAGAGAGAGCATATGTGGGGTGGCCAGTCCTCTTCTGGCTGTGCCGGGTGGAGATTATAACAGAACGTGGCCAAGATGTTCAAATGTTCATAAATGACCAGCATGGTTGAATAATAGTAAGGCAGAACAGTTGAAACTGGAGCAGCACCATGGCCAGGTGGACTGGGGACAGCAAGGAGTCATCATGTCAGGTCGTCCTGGGACATGGTCCTAGGGCCCAGGCCAGTTGAAACTGGAGCAGCAGCATGGCCAGGTGGACTGGGGACAGCAAGGAGTCATCATGTCAGGTAGTCCTGGGGCATGGTCCTAGGGCTCAGGTCCTCCGAGAGAGAGAAAGAAAGAGAGAGAAGGAGAGAATTAGAGAACGCACACTTAGATTCACACAGGACACCGAATAGGACAGGAGAAGTACTCCAGATATAACAAACTGACCCTAGCCCCCCGACACATAAACTACTGCAGCATAAATACTGGAGGCTGAGACAGGAGGGTCAGGAGACACTGTGGCCCCATCCGAGGACACCCGGACAGGGCCAAACAGGAAGGATATAACCCCACCCACTTTGCCAAAGCACAGCCCCCACACCACTAGAGGGATATCTTCAACCCCCAACTTACCATCCTGAGACAAGGCCGAGTATAGCCCACAAAGATCTCCGCCACGGCACAACCCAAGGGGGGGTCGCCAACCCAGACAGGCTGACCACCACAGTGAATCAACCCACCCAGGTGACGCACCATACCCCAGGGACGGCATGAGAGAGCCCCAGTAAGCCAGTGACTCAGCCCCCGTAACAGGGTTAGAGGCAGAGAATCCCAGTGGAAAGAGGGGAACCGGCCAGGCAGAGACAGCAAGGGCGGTTCGTTGCTCCAGAGCCTTTCCGTTCACCTTCCCACTCCTGGGCCAGACTACACTCAATCATATGACCCACTGAAGAGATGAATCTTCAGTAAAGACTTAAAGGTTGAGACCGAGTTTGCGTCTCTGACATGGGTAGGCAGACCGTTCCATAAAAATGGAGCTCTATAGGAGAAAGCCCTGCCTCCAGCTGTTTGCTTAGAAATTCTAGGGACAATTAGGAGGCCTGCGTCTTGTGACCGTAGCGTACGTGTAGGTATGTACGGCAGGACCAAATCAGAGAGATAGGTAGGAGCAAGCCCATGTAATGCTTTGTAGGTTAGCAGTAAAACCTTGAAATCAGCCCTTGCTTTGACAGGAAGCCAGTGTAGAGAGGCTAGCACTGGAGTAATATGATCAAATTTTTGGGTTCTAGTCAGGATTCTATCAGCCGTATTTAGCACTAACTGAAGTTTATTTAGTGCTTTATCCGGGTAGCCGGAAAATAGAGCATTGCAGTAGTCTAACCTAGAAGTGACAAAAGCATGGATTAATTTTTCTGCATCATTTTTGGTCAGAAAGTTTCTGATTTTTGCAATGTTACGTAGATGGAAAAAAGCTGTCCTCGAAATGGTCTTGATATGTTCTTCAAAAGAGAGATCAGGGTCCAGAGTAACGCCGAGGTCCTTCACAGTTTTATTTGAGACGACTGTACAACCATTAAGATTAATTGTCAGATTCAACAGAAGATCTCTTTGTTTCTTGGGACCTAGAACAAGCATCTCTGTTTTGTCCGAGTTTAATAGTAGAAAGTTTGCAGCCATCCACTTCCTTATGTCTGAAACACATGCTTCTAGCGAGGGCAATTTTGGGGCTTCACCATGTTTCATTGAAATGTACAGCTGTGTGTCATCCGCATAGCAGTGAAAGTGTACATTATGTTTTCGAATAACATCCCCAAGAGGTAAAATATATAGTGAAAACAATAGTGGTCCTAAAACAGAACCTTGAGGAACACCGAAATTTACAGTTGATTTGTCAGAGGACAAACCATTCACAGAGGCAAACTGATATCTTTCCGACAGATAAGATCTAAACCAGGCCAGAACATGTCCGTGTAGACCAATTTGGGTTTCCAATCTCTCCAAAAGAATGTGGTGATCGATGGTATCAAAAGCAGCACTAAGGTCTAGGAGCACGAGGACAGATGCAGAGCCTCGGTCCGATGCCATTAAAATGTCATTTACCACCTTCAAAAGTGCCGTCTCAGTGCTATGATGGGGTCTAAAACCAGACTGAAGCATTTCGTATACATCGTTTGTCTTCAGGAAGGCAGTGAGTTGCTGCGCAACAGCCTTCTCTAAAATTTTTGAGAGGAATGGAAGATTCGATATAGGCCGATAGTTTTTTATATTTTCTGGGTCAAGGTTTGGCTTTTTCAAGAGAGGCTTTATTACTGCCACTTTTAGTGAGTTTGGTACACATCCAGTGGATAGAGAGCCGTTTATTATGTTCAACATAGGAGGGCCAAGCACAGGAAGCAGCTCTTTCAGTAGTTTAGTTGGAATAGGGTCCAGTATGCAGCTTGAAGGTTTAGAGGCCATGATTATTTTCATCATTGTGTCAAGAGATATAGTACTAAAAGACTTGAGCGTCTCTCTTGATCCTAGGTCCTGGCAGAGTTGTGAAGACTCAGGACAACTGAGGTTTGGAGGAATACGCAGGTTTAAAGAGGAGTCCGTAATTTGCTTTCTAATAATCATAATCTTTTCCTCAAAGAAGTTCATGAATTTATCACTGCTAAAGTGAAAGTCATCCTCTCTTGGGGAATGCTGCTTTTTAGTTAGCTTTGCGACAGTATCAAAAGGAATTTCGGATTGTTCTTATTTTCCTCAATTAAGTTAGAAAAATAGGATGATCGAGCAGCAGTAAGGTCTCTTCGGTACTGCACGGTACCGTCCTTCCAAGCTAGTCGGAAGACTTCCAGTTTGGTGTGGCGCCATTTCCGTTCCAATTTTCTGAAGCTTGCTTCAGAGCTCGGGTATTTTCTGTGTACCAGGGAGCTAGTTTCTTATGAGACATTTTTTTGTTTTTAGGGGTGCAACTGCATCTAGGGTATTGCAAGTTTAAATTGAGATCCTCAGTTAGGTGGTTAATGGATTTTTGTCCTCTAGCGTCCTTGGGTAGGCAGAGGGAGTCTGGAAGGGCATCAAGGAATCTTTGTGTTGTCTGTGAATTTATAGCACGACTTTGATGTTCCTTGGTTGGGGTCTGAGCAGATTATTTGTTGCAATTGCAAACGTAATAAAATGGTGGTCCGATAGTCCAGGATTATGAGGAAAACATTAAGATCCACAACATTTATTCCATGGGACAAAACTAGGTCCAGCGTATGACTGTGACAGTGAGTGGGTCCAGAGACAAGTTGGACAAAACCCACTGAGTCGATGATGGCCCGAAAGCCTTTGGAGTGGGTCTGTGGACTTTTCCATGTGAATATTAAAGTCACCAAAGATTAGAATATTATCTGCAATGACTACAAGGTCCGATAGGAATTCAGGGAACTCAGTGAGAAACGCTGTATATGGCCCAGGAGGCCTGTAAACACACAAAAAGTGATTGAGTAGGCTGCATAGATTTCATGACTAGAAGCTCAAAAGACGAAAACGTCATTTTTTTTTTTTTGTAAATTGAAATTTGCTATCGTAAATGTTAGCAACACCTCCGCCTTTGTGGGATGCACGGGGGATATGGTCACTAGTGTAGCCAGGAGGTAAGGCCTCATTTAACACAGTAAATTCATCAGCCTTAAGCCATGTTTCAGTCAGGCCAATCACATCAAGATTATGATCAGTGATTAGTTCATTGACTATAATTGCCTTTGAAGTAAGGGATCTAACATTAAGTAGCCCTATTTTGAGATGTGAGGTATCATGATCTCTTTCAGTAATGACAGGAATGGAGGTGGTCTTTATCCTAGTGAGATTGCTAAGGCGAACACCGCCATGTTTAGTTTTGCCCAACCTAGGTCGAGGCACAGACACGGTCTCAATGGTGATAGCTGAGCTGACTACACTGACTATGCTAGTGGCAGACTCCACTATGCTGGCAGGCTGGCTAATAGCCTGCTGCCTGGCCTGCACCCTATTTCATTGTGGAGCTAGAGGAGTTAGAGCCCTGTCTATGTTGGTAGATAAGATGAGAGCACCCTCCAGCTAGGATGGAGTCCGTCACCTCAGCAGGTCAGGCTTGGTCCTGTTTGTGGGTGAGTCCCAGAAAGAGGGCCAATTATCTACAAATTCTATCTTTTGGGAGGGGCAGAAAACAGTTTTCAACCAGCGATTGAGTTGTGAGACTCTGCTGTAGAGCTCATCACTCCCCCTAACTGGGAGGGGGCCAGAGACAATTACTCGATGCCGACACATCTTTCTAGCTGATATGCACGCAGAAGCTATGTTGCGCTTGGTGATCTCTGACTGTTTCATCCTAACATCGTTGGTGCCGACGTGGATAACAATATCTCTATACTCTACACTCGCCAGTTTTAGCTTTAGCCAGCACCATCTTCAGATTAGCCTTAACGCGGTAGCTCTGCCCCGGGTAAACAGTGTATGATCGCTGGATGATTCGCTTTAAGTCTAATACTGCGGGTAATGGAGTCGCCAATGACTAGAGTTTTCAATTTGTCAGAGCTAATGGTGGGAAGCTTCGGCGTCTCAGACCCCGTAACGGGAGGAGTAGAGACCAGAGAAGACTCGGCCTCTGACACCGACCCGCTGCTTAATGGGGAAAACCGGTTGAAAGTTTCTGTCGGCTGAATGAGCGACACCGGTTGAGCGTTCCTACAGCATTTCCTTCCAGAAACCGTGAGAAAGTTGTCCGGCTGCGGGGACTGTGCCAGGGGATTTATACTACTATCTGTACTTACTGGTGGCACAGACGCTGTTTCATCCTTTCCTACACTGAAATTACCCTTGCCTAACGATTGCGTCAGAAGCTGGGCTTGCAGTACAGCTATCCTCGCCGTAAGGCGAGCACAGCGGCTGCAATTAGAAGGCATCATGTTAATGTTACTACTTAGCTTCGGCTGTTGGAGGTCCTGACGAATCGTGTCCAGATAAAGCGTCCGGAGGAAAAAGTTGAGGAAAAATAAATAAATATATGAACGGTAATTAAAAAGTGAAAACCGTAAAGTTGTCAGGTAGCAAAATAGGTTGGCAACAAAACGCACAGCAACTCGGAAAACAAGCCTGCAAGTTGTGACCGGAAATGACATCAAAAACAGATAGATGGGTTCACCTACTAATGTTAAGTCTCTCTCTCAGTAGACACCGGCGTGTATCCTCATTTGCAATTCCCAGTACTATTTTGTCATGAATCTAATCTTTCAATCCCCTTATTCACAAGTGGCGGATTTCTCTCTCAAACGGGTTACAAAGTTGTGTACTGACTCACCTCTTCCTGTTTGCAGCTTCCAAAACGAACCGCCCGTAAATGACGTTTCTGGCGGGTTTGAAGTAATTCTCCAATGCATCCAATATAGCCTTTGCATCACACTGTTGACGTGCTGTGAGGGTGAGATTGTGCCGGTAGATATGCCTGCATTCGCTGCCCATTAAACTCCTCAGAGTTGCAGCTTGTACCTCGTTGGGTTTCTCATGTAGACTGGTGGCCAGCGCATAGTCCTCGAATTCATCCCTGAAGTTGTCCCAATTAGTATTCCCGTCCCCTGTGAGAACCATGGGATTTGGTGGCGGAATGTTCGCTGCCATAGCAATGGAATATGAGATTTCTTTGCCTTCAGTCATCAACGTAGGTAGTGATGCCAGCTAACAACGAGGTGATCAGTGTTGTGAGTAGGAAACTGTGTGTGTTCGCATATGGAACGTAACTGCGCCTATACTGTACTTAGCTACAAAAATAACAAACGTGTGTTTTCCGAGCCACTTCTGATACCATGTTTCAGTATGATGTGTTGGATAAAGGAATAAAGACAGATGTCAGGTTCAATAGCCTTGGTTGTGCATTGTACAAATCCCTACAACTGGAGTCCGGGGAACAGTCCGGCTAGTCGAATACCTATCAACTAGACTCCGTAACAGTTGTTCTGTCTGTCCCTCGTCTCGATGATGAATCCATGAACCACAAATTGAAACAAGGATAGAGAGTGAAAAGGATCTGGCTACACTCATACTGTCCCTGACCGTAAAGAAAAAGAAAATTGAACAATAAACTTCGGTGTTTCAACACTGTAACAAACTCCATAGTTATTCTCCAAGATCCCCTCAGTCCACTCTGCGTGTAACCGGACAATATGCTTGTCGCCACACCGAACGTGGACGCAGACAGTTCTGTACGGGGACGCGGACAGTTCTGTACGGGGACGAGGACAGTTCTGTACGGGGACGCGGACAGTTCTGTACGGGGACGTGGACAGTTCTGTATGGGAACGTGGACAGTTCTGTACGGGACGCGGACAGTTCTGTACGGGGACGCGGACTGTTCTGTACGGGGACGCGGACAGTTCTGTATGGGGACGTGGACAGTTCTGTACGGGGACGTGGACAGTTCTGTATGGGGACGTGGACAGTTCTGTACGGGACGCGGACAGTTCTGTACGGGGACGCGGACAGTTCTGTACGGGGACGCGGACAGTCCTGTACGGGGACGCGGACGGTTCTGAATGGGGACGCGGACAGTTCTGTACGGGGACACGGACAGTCCTGTACGGGGATGCGGACAGTTCTAAACGGGGACGCGGACAGTTCTGTATGGGGCAGTGCAACACAATCAACTAAACCCAGTCTTTACAGTGGGTTACATTACTAATATTCAGAAGGTTTGCTGTGTCTGTCAGCGTAGTGTCCAGAGCATGGAGGCGCTACCAGGAGACAGGCCAGTACATCAGGAGATGTGGAGGAGGTCGTAGGAGGGTAACAACCCAGCAGCAGGACAGCTACCTCTGCCTTTGTGCAAGGAGGAGCAGGAGGAGCACTGCCAGAGCCCTGCAAAATGACCTCCAGCAGGCCACAAATGTGCATGTGTCTGCTCAAACGGTCAGAAACAGACTCCACGAGGGTGGTATGAAGGCCTGACGTCCACAGGTGGGGGTTGGGCTTACAGCCCAACACCGTGCAGGACGTTTGGCATTTGCCAGAGAACACCAAGTTTGGCAAATTCGCCACTGGCGGCCTGTGCTCTTCAAAGATGAAAGCAGGTTCACACTGAGCACATGTGACAGACGTGACAGAGTCTGGAGACGCCGTGGAGAACGTTCTGCTGTGTGCAACATCCTCCAGCATGACCGGTTTGGCGGTGGGTCAGTCATGGTGTGGGGTGGCATTTTCTTTGGAGTCCGCACAGCCCTCCATGTGCTCGCCAGAGGTAGCCTGACTGCCATTAGGTACCGAGATAAGATGCTTAGACCCCTTGTGAGACGATATGCTGGTGCGGTTGGCCCTGGGTTCCTCCTAATGCAAGACAATGCTAGATCTCATGTGGCTGGAGTGTGTCAGCAGTTCCTGCAAGAGGAAGGCATTGATGCTATGGACTGGCCCGCCCCGTTCCCCAGACCTGAATCCAAGCACATCTGGGACATCATGTCTCGCTCCATCCACCAATGCCACGTTGCACCACAGACTGTCCAGGAGTTGGCGGATGCTTTAGTCCAGGTCTGACGAGTATATCCCTCAGGAGACCATCCGCCACCTCATCAGGAGCATGCCCAGGCGTTATAGGGAGGTCATACAGGCAAGTGGAGGCCACACACACTACTGAGCCTCATTTTGACTTGTTTTAAGGACAATACATCAAAGTTGGATCAGCCTGTAGTGTGGTTTTCCACTTTAATTTTGAGTGTGACTCCAATTCCAGACCTCCATGGGTTGATAAATTTGATTTCCATTGATAATTTTTGTGTGATTTTGTTGTCAGCACATTCAACTATGTAAAGAAAAAGTATTTAATAAGAATATTTCATTCATTCAGATCTAGGATGTTATTTTAGTGTTCCCTTTATTTTTTGGAGCAATCACTTTTAGTGATTCCATATTGAAGGAAGTGATAGAAGCCTTTTTGGTTGAGTAAGGAACCTTCTTTTCTAAAAGTGTCTAACATTACAACGAGTACAGTCAGGGTGCCATGAACCCCTGCAGTACCTCCACAGACCCCGGATTGAGAACCCTGCAGTACCTCCACAGACCCCGGATTGAGAACCCCTGCAGTACCTCCACAGACCCCGGATTGAGAACCCTTGATTTAGCAGATGCTCTTATCCAGAGTGATTTACAGTAAGTGCTTTCATCTTAATTAAGATAGCTATTTATTTGAGACAACAACATATCACATTCAAATATACAAGGGTTAGGGTTAGGGATACGAATATTCCATTCCAGCTAAACATTGATATATAGCGTTTTGCAATAGAAAAATAAAAAATATATAACCATCTAGAAACTATTAGTTAAAAATCTGAGAACAGTAATATTGAAGGTACCCATAAGCAACCATTTCTGATTAAAAACAAAAAAACAAACAACATTTTGGAAATAAACTCATAATAATGATATTAAAATTGTCATCTCACCTCTTAGCTTTGGTGTCATGTTCCCCAGAGAGACTCATTTTAGAGGCAGGGCCCCCTCCTTTCTCTCCCCAGAGAGACTCATTTTAGAGGCAGGGCCACCCTCCTTTCTCTCCCCAGAGAGACTCATTTTAGAGGCAGGGACCCCTCCTCTCTCTCCCCAGAGAGACTCATTTTAGAGGCAGGGCCCCCCTTCTTTCTCGCTCCAGAGAGACTCATTTTAGAGAACTGACCCCTAAACAAAGATCCAACATGTTGGTTGTGGTTAACACAGTGACAACTAAACAGAGATCCAACATGTTGGTTGTGGTTAACACAGTGACAACAGAGAGACTAATTTCAGAGTCAGGGACCCCCTCCTCTCTTTCCCCAGAGAGACTAATTTCAGAGGCAGGGCCCCCCTCCTTTCTCTCCCCAGAGAGACTCATTTTAGAGGCAGGGCCCCCCTCCTTTCTCTCCCCAGAGAGACTCATTTTAGAGGCAGGGCCCCCCTCCTTTCTCTCCCCAGAGAGACTCATTTTAGATCACTGACCCCTGAACAGAGATCCAACATGTTGGTTGTGGTTAACACAGTAATTATTTAATGTTAATTGTTATCATTTATTCATTATCTCTTATAAAACATTTACTAACAGACATAGAAACAATCAGATGATTTAATGCAATCACATGAAAACGTAGTGGTGACATTTCATCTCCATGGTAACTGTCAATAAAAATAAGTCACTGTTTGTTAAGGTAGTTATAGACAGTACAGCAACACAAGGCCATGTCTCACACTTATTTTTATTCACTAACAGTAGGCTATTTATTGTCTTTCAATCTGTTATTTTCTAAACATATCAACAATAATAATAATAATAATAATAATAATAATAATAATAATAATAATAATAATAATAATAATAAGTCACTGTTTGTTAAGGTAGTTCTAGACAGTACAGCAACAATAATAATAATAAGTCACTGTTTGTTAAGGTAGTTATAGACAGTACAGCAACAATAATAATAATAAGTCACTGTTTGTTAAGGTAGTTATAGACAGTACAGCAACAATAACAATAATAATAATAATAATAAGTCACTGTTTGTTAAGGTAGTTATAGACAGGACAGCAACAATAATAATAATAAGTCACTATTTGTTAAGGTAGTTATAGACAGTACAGCAACAATAATAATAATAATAATAATAAGTCACTGTTTGTTAAGGTAGTTATAGACAGTACAGCAACAATAACAATAATAATAATAATAAGTCACTGTTTGTTAAGGTAGTTATAGACAGTACAGCAACACAAGGCCATGTCTCACACTTATTTTTATTAATCAAAAGTGGCTTTTTATTGTCTTTCAATCTGTTATTTTCTAAATGTATCTGAGAATGTAGACAGGGGCTGTCATAGAAAATAAGAATTTTTTCTTAACCTGACTTGCCTAGTTAAATAAAGGTTTAAAAACACTGTAGACAGAAGGGCTAATATGGACATGATTGATCTGAGGGGTAAATCTTTGATCCATTCAGAAAGGATTTTTTGCATCAAGTAAGAGATTTTATATTATGTAAAGTGGAGTAGGTTATAATGTATAACAGTAGTTTGTTAGTGATATGCAGATCAAGGTCTATACCTCAGCATTAGCCTACATATCATAGATGACCAGCCTAAACGTGTTCAGATCAGTTCACAGAGACCATCAGGTTTGTCAGCATGATAAGTGATCATAACTCCAACCTACTCTGACTAATGAATGTCTGACATCGACTAACCTTATAATAGTTTTTAGAAAGCCAAGACCAACGAGAGTTTGCCCATCTTTCCTACGTCTCAACACATTTATCTGACTTCTAATGCACTGAGAAATATGTGTCACAGTTTCAACAGCCATTTTATAACTGTGTAGGCTACAAACATACTTCTAATTTCACATGAGGAAATCACATAACTTACAGTCACTGGTGCAGCCGCCTGTTTTCTTACAGATGAAGTAGCTTTGAT
Organism: Oncorhynchus nerka; assembly: GCF_034236695.1. Lineage (NCBI taxonomy): Eukaryota > Metazoa > Chordata > Actinopteri > Salmoniformes > Salmonidae > Oncorhynchus > Oncorhynchus nerka. The sequence continues at coordinate 216,635 of NW_027040392.1, read as the reverse complement.
AGGCAACTCATTCAACCAGCCTAAACAACAGTACATAAAATATGTCAAATCGTCAAAGGAGAACACATGAAAGACAGGTGTTTTGCTACAGATGTAGGATCTTAATTTGAGACAGTTTACTGAAGCAGAAAAATTATGTGGATTATAATTAACATTTTAAAGCGGAAAGTGGAAATGACAAACTTCAGAAGCCTTTTAAAACATCAAATACACTACAAGTTTTAGTTTTCCTGCAACAGGGTGATCAAATTCAGATCCTACATCTGTACAGAGATGATGTCTTTATCTGAAAAAGGAAGTTTGAGTTATTAGCAATGAAGTTGCAACTGTCAGCTGCTGTAAACCTAAGTGATTGAATGTTATAGACCCCAATCTGAACAGTTTCTTCCCGTGGTTATAGCCTTTACCTCTATGCTCAGTCTACCTAATTCAATATATTGTTGTACGTAAACTATGTGCAACCCACCGCCTGTATTCTGTCTCTTAATGTTTTCTTTCACTAGCAGCACCATGTCACCATGTTAAATAATGTGTTCAGATGTAGGATCTTTCCAACTCTGAGGACATGTCATTGTGATGTCATTTATTACATTACAACCTGTTGATAAAGGCAACTAGAAGGCTGAACCCAGAAGACAACTCTAAATCAACACTTACTGATATTATCCTAAAATCCTTTCACTCGTATTATTGTGTCTCTTTGTTCAACAAATGTTGGGCAGCCTGTGCTGTTAATATAGTTGAAAACAGCGGGCAGGGAGGTCAACACCCTACAGGCAGCCTGTGCTGTTAATATAGTTGAAAACAGCGGGCAGGGGAGGTCAACACCCTACAGGCAGCCTGTGCTGTTAATATAGTTGAAAACAGCGGGCAGGGAGGTCAACACCCTACAGGCAGCCTGTGCTGTTAATATAGTTGAAAACAGCAGGCAGGGAGGTCAACACCCTACAGGCAGCCTGTGCTGTTAATATAGTTGAAAACAGCAGGCAGGGAGGTCAACACCCTACAGGCAGCCTGTGCTGTTAATATAGTTGAAAACAGCAGGCAGGGAGGTCAACACCCTACAGGCAGCCTGTGCTGTTAATATAGTTGAAAACAGCAGGCAGGGAGGTCAACACCCTACAGGCAGCCTGTGCTGTTAATATAGTTGAAAACAGCTGGCAGGGAGGTCAACACCCTACAGGCAGCCTGTGCTGTTAATATAGTTGAAAACAGCAGGCAGGGAGGTCAACACCCTACAGGCAGCCTGTGCTGTTAATATAGTTGAAAACAGCAGGCAGGGAGGTCAACACCCTACAGGCAGCCTGTGCTGTTAATATAGTTGAAAACAGCAGGCAGGAGGTCAACACCCTACAGGCAGCCTGTGCTGTTAATATAGTTGAAAACAGCAGGCAGGGAGGTCAACACCCTACAGGCAGCCTGTGCTGTTAAAATAGTTGAAAACAGCAGACAGGGAGGTCAACACCCTACAGGCAGCCTGTGCTGTTAATATAGTTGAAAACAGCGTGCAGGGAGGTCAACACCCTACGTATTGCACCAATAGGGTTAACCCACATGGTGGGAATTGTTACCTGGCTCACACAAAAGCATGTCTCAGACACCACTTCTGACACCAATGTAGCAAACAGCGGGGCAGGGAAGTGAACTCAGGTTGCATGTGTTAAAGGCCAAAAACCTACGCATCGCGCCATTGGCATCAATTGGGTAACTTGGTTGGAATTGTGACGTGGCTCATATAGTGAGGATCACTACACTATAGAGGAACTATGATACAATTACATTATCATATGAAATGTAGAGGGTCACTACACTATAGAGGAACTATGATACAATTACATTATCATATGAAATGTAGAGGTTCACTACACTATAGAGGAACTATGATACAATTACATTATCATATGAAATGTAGAGGTTCACTACACTATAGAGGAACTATGATACAATTACATTACCATATGAAATGTTAAATGTAGAACTATAATATATGAATATTGATATATTGAATTTGACTTGACCACGTCCAGTCAGCTCCATGTTGTATGATTAAACTGACACCAACCTGTCTCAGTAGAAGTAGACTGTTAGGAGTGTTTTACTTCCATTCACTATACTAACATTACACCAGACATTTAATTTATCTACTGTTAGGAGTGTTATACTTCACTATACTAACATTACACCAGACATTTAATGTATCTACTGTTAGGAGTGTTATACTTCACTATACTAACATTACACCATACATTTAATTTATCTACTGTTAGGAGTGTTTTACTTCCATTCACTATACTAACATTACACCAGACATTTAATTTATCTACTGTTAGGAGTGTTATACTTCACTATACTAACATTACACCATACATTTAATTTATCTACTGTTAGGAGTGTTTTACTTCACTATACTAACATTACACCAGACATTTAATGTATCTACTGTTAGGAGTGTTTTACTTCACTATACTAACATTACACCAGACATTTAATTTACATTTATTTTATCTACATTTAATGTATTACTGGAGTGTTTTACTTCACTATACTAACATTACACCAGACATTTAATGTATCTACTGTTAGAGTGTTTTACTTCACTATACTAACATTACACCAGACATTTAATTTATCTACTGTTAGGAGTGTTTTACTTCACTATACTAACATTACACCAGACATTTAATTTATCTACTGTTAGGAGTGTTTTACTTCACTATACTAACATTACACCAGACATTTAATTTATCTACTGTTAGGAGTGTTTTACTTCACACTATACTAACATTACACCTATTCATTTAATTTATCTACTGTTAGGAGTGTTTTACTTCACTATACTAACATTACACCTATCCCGCCGAAGTTGGCTCTCCTGCCTGTTCGGGCACCGTCCTACTAGCCACCACCGATCCCTTTTTCGTTTGTCTGTTGGTTTTGTCTTAATAGTTTCACCTGTGTGTATTTTAGTTTAATTAACATCCTTATATGTAGTAGGTTGTCCCCCCCTTGTTTTGTGCGGGATTGTTTTTGTATTCATGTCAGTTGGTGTAGTACTTGTGTTTTATTCTCCGGTCTGTCTTTGATCCTGTGTTGGATTGTTCACCCTGTGTGTTGAAACCGTGTTTCTTGTGCTCCGGAGAATAAACTGTCTGCTCTCTGTGCCTGATTCCACCCACCCTGATAATATGTGACAACACTGGCAGGATTCTCACCTTGTAGCCTGAATTCACAACCAGAACATGTCAAGTCATTGAGATATTTTCTGTTCTGTTCTGTATATTCTGATGGATGAGGTCTGAGCTGGAATGTGAAGCTAACTGAATCTGGCTAACTTTAGAAAACCAGTATATCTAGCTAGTATCATAGTTTACCCCTCAGGCTACAATCAGGTTTCAGCATCAGGCAGGTATCAACATGCAGAGTCGTAGGCAACAACCTGGGTTGTATTCATTAGTTTACTCCACAGTCAACAGTTTTAAAATGTTGCTGTCACGCCCTGACCACAGAGAGCCCTTGGTTCTCTATGGTGTTGTAGATCAGGGCATGACTAGGAGGGTGTTCTAGTTTTCCTATTTCTATGTTGGTGTTTTTGGTATGGTTCCCAATTAAAGGCAGCTGATTATCGTTGTCTCTAATTGGGGATCAGCTTCAGTCCTCCATTGTTGTTTTGTGTCTGTGTGTGTTGCACCACGGGCACGTTTTGTTGCTTGGTTATTGTTTTGTTAAGTAGTTTCACTTTAAATAAATATGTGGAATTCAACACATGCTGTGCCTTGGTCCGTCCATTACAACGACCGTGACAGTTGCATAAAACACAAACAGTTCACTGTAAACGCTGTACAATGTGACCTAAACAGTTCACTGTAAACGCTGTACAATGTGACCTAAACAGTTCACTGTAAACGCTGTACAATGTGACCTAAACAGTTCACTGTAAACGCTGTACAATGTGACCTAAACAGTTCACTGTAAACGCTGTACAATGTGACCTAAACAGTTCACTGTAAACGCTGTACAATGTGACCTAAACAGTTCACTCTAAACGCTGTACAATGTGACCTAAACGGGTTCTGTTGCCAAACGTTTTGCTACGGTGGGAACTAATGAACAGTAGAAGATCACCCTGGTCTATAGACCTATGATACAGTTGGAGATCACCCTGGTCTATAGACCTATGATACAGTAGGAGATCACCCTGGTCTATAGACCTATGATACAGTAGGAGATCACCCTGGTCTATAGACCTATGATACAGTTGGAGATCGCCCTGGTCTATAGACCTATGATACAGTAGGAGATCACCCTGGTCTATAGACCTATGATACAGTAGGAGATCACCCTGGTCTATACACCTATGATACAGTAGATCACCCTGGTCTATAGACCTATGATACAGTAGGAGATCACCCTGGTCTATAGACCCATGATACAGTAGTAGATCACCCTGGTCTATAGACCTATGATACAGTAGGAGATCACCCTGGTCTATAGACCCATGATACAGTAGTAGATCACCCTGGTCTATAGACCTATGATACAGTAGGAGATCACCCTGGTCTATAGACCTATGATACAGTAGGAGATCACCCTGGTCTATAGGCCTATGATACAGTAGGAGATCACCCTGGTCTATAGACCTATGATACAGTAGGAGATCACCCTGGTCTATAGACCTATGATACAGTACACTCTTAGACTAAAGGGTTCCAAACGGGTCCTTCGGCTGTCCCCATAGGAGATTATTTTTCATATGAGATCACTGAGTTCCAGGTAGAACCCTTCTTGCTTCCATGTAGAACCCTCTGTGGAAATGGTTCTTCATGGAACCCAAAAGGGTTCTACCTAGTACCAAAAAGGGTTCTACAAAGGGTTCTCCTATGAGGACAGCCAAAGAACCCTTTTAGATTCTAGATAGTGTAGGAGTGATCACCCTGGGGCACACAGATGGGCACAGAACCAATTCACCCCAAGCATCTAATTTATATCAAACATTTTAAGGAGAGTAGGACTATTATAACACTGTCCACCAGAAATATCATCAACTATATGAATACACACAACAATATCATCAACTATATGAATACACACAACAATATCATCAACTATATGAATACACATAACAATATCATCAACTATATGAACACACATAACAATATCATCAACTATATGAATATAACAATATCATCAACTATATGAATACACATAACAATATCATCAACTATATGAATATAACAATATCATCAACTATATGAATACACATAACAATATCATCAACTATATGAATATAACAATATCATCAACTATATGAATATACATAACAATATCATCAACTATATGAATATAACAATATCATCAACTATATGAATACACATAACAATCGTCGTCTTACCTTTTATCTCTCAATAGAAACAGAGTCTGGATGATCATCAGGTCGTCAAAAGTGAGTTTCATTTGCTCTGCTCATTTACATATCAGGTTCTGCCTGTTCTCTCTCCCTCCCTCTTTACAACTCTTACAATGTGCCTTGGCATACATTCTACAACTGTCTGGAACTCTATTCTTCTGTCTCTCTCCATCACTTTCTCTGTGTCGTCTGTTGCTGTCTCTGTGTCTTGTCTGGTGTTTCTCTCTATCACATCCTATTCTTCTGTTGCTGTCTCTGTGTCTTGTCTGGTGTCTCCATCACATCCTATTCTTCTGTTGCTGTCTCTGTGTCTTGTCTGGTGTCTCTCTCCATCACATCCTATTCTGTTGCTGTCTCTGTGTCTTGTCTGGTGTCTCTCTCTATCACATCCTATTCTTCTGTTGCTGTCTCTGTGTCTTGTCTGGTGTCTCCATCACATCCTATTCTTCTGTTGCTGTCTCTGTGTCTTGTCTGGTGTCTCTCTCCATCATATCCTATTCTGTTGCTGTCTCTGTGTCTTGTCTGGTGTCTCTCTCCATCATGTCCTATTCTGTTGTTGTCTCTGTGTCTTGTCTGTCTCTCTCTCCATCATATCCTATTCTGTTGTTGTCTCTGTGTCTTGTCTGGTGTCTCTCTCCATCATATCCTATTCTGTTGCTGTGTCTGTGTCTTGTCTGGTGTCTCTCTCCATCATGTCCTATTCCTCTGTTGTGTCTCACCAGAAAATGTTGAGGGTTAGGCATACTATAATACAACATTCACAACATGACAACACAACTTCATAACACCATTAAATACAGTTGAGGGTTACTACAATACAACATGACAACACAACTACATAACACCATTAAATACAGTTGAGGGTTACTACAATACAACATGACAACACAACTACATAACACCATTAAATACAGTTGAGGGTTACTACAATACAACATGACAACACAACTACATAACACCATTAAATACAGTTGAGGGTTACTACAATAAAACATGACAACACAACTACATATCACCATTAAATACAGTTGAGGGTTACTACAATACAACATGACAACACAACTACATACCACCATTAAATACAGTTGGAATGTAGTTAGAACTCAAACTGTTTCCATCAAACAGAAAAACAACAATAAATCTGGATCAACACATTTAGATTTCTAGATGCTGCACTTTGCTGTTTCATTACCCAGACAGCTGTTTAAGGTCAGACCAAGGCAGAGTGCAGTATCAGTACTTAGGGGTCATAGGTCATACCAAGGCAGAGTGTAGTATCAGTACTTAGGGGTCATAGGTCATACCAAGGCAGAGTGTAGTATCAGTACTTAGGGGTCATAGGTCATACCAAGGCAGAGTGTAGTATCAGTACTTAGGGGTCATAGGTCATACCAAGGCAGAGTGTAGTATCAGTACTTAGGGGTCATAGGTCAGATCAGTGGTCATGGTTGATATGCATGGACTAGGAAACTAACTTTAAAGCCATTTTTCTCAGATTCACTGTTTGTGTAGATGCTGTTTGTCTCTGTAGGACAGTAGTTCAGGGGGCTGTTTGTCTTTGTAGGGCAGTAGTTCAGGTGGCTGTTTGTCTTTGTAGGACAGTAGTTCAGGTGGCTGTTTGTCTTTGTAGGACAGTAGTTCAGGTGGCTGTTTGTGTAGATGCTGTTTGTCTTTGTAGGACAGTAGTTCAGGTGGCTGTTTGTATAGATGCTGTTTGTCTTTGTAGGACAGTAGTTCAGGTGGCTGTTTGTGTAGATGCTGTTTGTCTTTGTAGGACAGTAGTTTAGGTGGCTGTTTGTCTTTGTAGGACAGTAGTTCAGGTGGCTGTTTGTATAGATGCTGTTTGTCTTTGTAGGACAGTAGTTCAGGTGGCTGTTTGTGTAGATGCTGTTTGTCTTTGTAGGACAGTAGTTTAGGTGGCTGTTTGTCTTTGTAGGACAGTAGTTCAGGTGGCTGTTTGTCTTTGTAGGACAGTAGTTCAGGTGGCTGTTTGTCTTTGTAGGGCAGTAGTTCAGGTGGCTGTTTGTCTTTGTAGGACAGCAGTTCAGGTGGCTGGTTGTGTAGATGCTGTTTGTCTTTGTAGGGCAGTAGTTCAGGTGGCTGTTTGTATAGATGCTGGTTGTCTCTGTAGGACAGTAGTTCAGGTGGCTGGTTGTCTTTGTAGGACAGTAGTTCAGGTGGCTGTTTGTATAGATGCTGGTTGTCTCTGTAGGACAGTAGTTCAGGTGGCTGGTTGTCTTTGTAGGACAGTAGTTTAGGTGGCTGTTTGTCTTTGTAGGACAGCAGTTCAGGTGGCTGTTTGTGTAGATGCTGTTTGTCTTTGTAGGACAGTAGTTCAGGTGGCTGTTTGTCTTTGTAGGGCAGTAGTTCAGGTGGCTGTTTGTCTTTGTAGGACAGTAGTTCAGGTGGCTGTTTGTATAGATGCTGTTTGTTTTTGTAGGACAGTAGTTCATGTGGCTGTTTGTATAGATGCTGGTTGTCTCTGTAGGACAGTAGTTCAGGTGGCTGGTTGTCTTTGTAGGACAGTAGTTCAGGTGGCTGTTTGTCTTTGTAGGACAGTTGTTCAGGTGGCTGTTTGTGTAGATGCTGTTTGTCTTTGTAGGACAGTAGTTCAGGTGGCTGTTTGTCTTTGTAGGACAGTAGTTCAGGTGTCTGTTTGTCTTTGTAGGACAGTAGTTCAGGTGGCTGTTTGTCTTTGTAGGACAGTAGTTCAGGTGGCTGTTTGTCTTTGTAGGACAGTAGTTCAGGTGGCTGTTTTTGTAGATGCTGTTTGTCTTTGTAGTACAGTAGTTCAGATGGCTGTTTGTCTTTGTAGGATAGTAGTTCAGGTGGCTGTTTGTCTTTGTAGGACAGTAGTTCAGGTGGCTGTTTGTCTTTGTAGGACAGTAGTTCAGGTGGCTGTTTGTCTTTGTAGGACAGTAGTTCAGGTGGCTGTTTGTCTTTGTAGGACAGTAGTTCAGGTGGCTGTTTGTGTAGATGCTGTTTGCCTTTGTAGGACAGTAGTTCAGGTGGCTGTTTGTCTCTGTAGGACAGTAGTTCAGGTGGCTGCCCTTGCACTTAGTCTGCCTCCTGTCCCTCCTATCATCATGGTTACACCTTCCTGAAAACAATGACTCCATACTTTGCTGAAACCTGTTCTGCCAGTTCATGTCCTTAAAGACTAGAATGTTCCAATGTGGTTAGCCAAAGAGATGACAAGATAGTTCACACATGCATCGTTCAGGGTAACTGTCAAACAGACATGTCACATTTCTGGTTGGTCCATAACTAGTTTCCTGCTTGTAGCAGGCCGTGTTAACAGGAATCCTCTTCTCTAACTAGAAGTCATGTGATTTCATGAGGATGTTGTTCTGCAGTGAGAGTGTAATGCAAGTCAAGGTGTCCTGGGATGAATGTCAACTAGATTTATAAACAGCATTGTTAAATTAACTGTTGTAATAAAAAACATCTTTGCTGTCAGTTTCTTTATGTTGGTTCGCTTTTAAAGGGTTTGATTGTCACAGACATCAGATTGGTTCAGTGAAATGTGTTGTTTTACAGGGTCAGTCATAGTAGTATGATAGGTGTTGTTGTACAGGGTCATAGTAGTATGATAGGTGTTGTTTTACAGGGTCATAGTAGTATGATAGGTGTTGTTTTACAGGGTCAGTCATAGTAGTATGATAGGTGTTGCTTTACAGGGTCAGTCATAGTAGTATGATAGGTGTTGTTGTACAGGGTCAGTCATAGTAGTATGATAGGTGTTGTTTTACAGGGTCAGTCATAGTAGTATGATAGGTGTTGTTGTACAGGGTCAGTCATAGTAGTATGATAGGTGTTGTTGTACAGGGTCAGTCATAGTAGTATGATAGGTGTTGTTGTACAGGGTCAGTCATAGTAGTATGATAGGTGTTGTTGTACAGGGTCAGTCATAGTAGTATGATAGGTGTTGTTTACAGGGTCAGACATAATAGTATGATAGGTGTTGTTGTACAGGGTCGTAGTAGTATGATAGGTGTTGTTTTACAGAGTCAGTCACAGTAGTATGATAGGTGTTGTTGTACAGGGTCGTAGTAGTATGGTGACCATGGAACCATTTAGATGTAAGTGTCTTGCTTAAGGGCACATCGACAGATTTTCACCTTGACGGGTCAGGTTTTCAAACCAGCGATACCAGTTACTGACCACCACCACTCTAACCACTAGTCTATCTGACCATACCAGTTACTGACCCAACACTCAAACCACTAGTCTATCTGACCATACCATACCACTTACTGACCCACCACTCTAACCACTAGTCTATCTGACCATACCACTGACCATGTATACACCTCCTAGTGGTGGGGTTGTTAGGGGTGTTTATCAGACCATGTGGACACTTCCTAGTGGTGGGGTTATTAGGAGTGTTTATCAGACCATGTGGACACCTCCTAGTGGTGGGGTTATTAGGAGTGTTTATCAGACCATGTGGACACCTCCTAGAGGTGGGGATGTTAGTAGTGTTTATCAGACCACGTGGACACCTCCTAGTGGTGGGGTTGTTAGGAGTGTTTATCAGACCATGTGGACACCTCCTAGTGGTGGGGTTGTTAGGAGTGTTTATCAGACCATGTGGACACCTCCTAGTGGTGGGGTTGTTAGGAGTGTTTATCAGACCATGTGGACACCTCCTAGTGGTGGGGTTGTTAGGAGTGTTAATCAGACCATGTGGACACCTCCTAGTGGTCTGGTTGTTAGGAGTGTTTATCAGACCATGTGGACACCTCCTAGTGGTGGGGATGTTAGTAGTGTTTATCAGACCATGTGGACACCTCCTAGTGGTGGGGTTGTTAGGAGTGTTTATCAGACCATGTGGACACCTCCTAGTGGTGGGGATGTTAGTAGTGTTTATCAGACCATGTGGACACCTCCTAGTGGTGGGGTTGTTAGGAGTGTTTATCAGACCATGTGGACACCTCCTAGTGGTGGGTAGTTAGGAGTGTTTATCAGACCATGTGGACACCTCCTAGTGGTGGGGTTGTTAGGAGTGTTAATCAGACCATGTGGACACCTCCTAGTGGTGGGTAGTTAGGAGTGTTTATCAGCACCATGTGGACACCTCCTAGTGGTGGGGTTGTTAGGAGTGTTTATCAGACCATGTGGACACCTCCTAGTGGTGGGGTTGTTAGGAGTGTTAATCAGACCATGTGGACACCTCCTAGTGGTCTGGTTGTTAGGAGTGTTTATCAGACCATGTGGACACCTCCTAGTGGTGGGTAGTTAGGAGTGTTTATCAGCACCATGTGGACACCTCCTAGTGGTGGGGTTGTTAGGAGTGTTTATCAGACCATGTGGACACCTCCTAGTGGTGGGGTTGTTAGGAGTGTTAATCAGACCATGTGGACACCTCCTAGTGGTCTGGTTGTTAGGAGTGTTTATCAGACCATGTGGACACCTCCTAGTGGTGGGGTTGTTAGGAGTGTTAATCAGACCATGTGGACACCTCCTAGTGGTCTGGTTGTTAGGAGTGTTTATCAGACCATGTGGACACCTCCTAGTGGTGGGTAGTTAGGAGTGTTTATCAGCACCATGTGGACACCTCCTAGTGGTGGGGTTGTTAGGAGTGTTTATCAGACCATGTGGACACCTCCTAGTGGTGGGGTTGTTAGGAGTGTTTATCAGACCATGTGGACACCTCCTAGTGGTGGGGTTGTTAGGAGTGTTTATCAGACCATGTGGACACCTCCTAGTGGTGGGGTTGTTAGGAGTGTTTATCAGACCATGTGGACACCTCCTAGTGGTGGGGTTGTCAGGGGTGTTTATCAGACCATGTGGACACCTCCTAGTGGTGGGGTTGTTAGGAGTGTTATCAGACCATGTGGACACCTCCTAGTGGTGGGGTTGTTAGGAGTGTTTATCAGACCATGTGACACCTCCTTGTGGTCTGGTTGTTAGGAGTGTTAATCAGACCATGTGGACACCTCCTAGTGGTGGGGATGTTAGGAGTGTTTATCAGACCATGTGGACACCTAGTGGTGGGGTTGTTAGGAGTGTTTATCAGACCATGTGGACACCTCCTAGTGGTGGGGTTGTTATGAGTGTTTATCAGACCATGTGGACACCTCCTAGTGGTGGGGTTGTTAGGAGTGTTTATCAGACCATGTGGACACCTCCTAGAGGTGGGGATGTTAGTAGTGTTTATCAGACCATGTGGACACTTCCTAGTGGTGGGGTTGTTAGGAGTGTTTATCAGACCATGTGGACACCTCCTAGTGGTGGGGGTGTTAGTAGTGTTTATCAGACCATGTGGACACTTCCTAGTGGTGGGGTTGTTAGGAGTGTTTATCAGACCATGTGGACACCTCCTAGAGGTGGGGATGTTAGTAGTGTTTATCAGACCATGTGGACACCTCCTAGTGGTGGGTTGTTAGGAGTGTTTATCAGACCATGTGGACACCTCCTAGTGGTCTGGTTGTTAGGAGTGTTTATCAGACCATGTTTACACCTCCTAGTGGTGGGTTGTTAGGAGTGTTTATCAGACCATGTGGACACCTCCTAGTGGTCTGGTTGTTAGGAGTGTTTATCAGACCATGTTTACACCTCCTAGTGGTGGGTTGTTAGGAGTGTTTATCAGACCATGTTTACACCTCCTAGTGGTGGGTTGTTAGGAGTGTTTATCAGACCATGTTTACACCTCCTAGTGGTGGGTTGTTAGGAGTGTTTATCAGACCATGTGGACACCTCCTAGTGGTGGGGTTGTTAGGAGTGTTTATCAGACCATGTTTACACCTCCTAGTGGTGGGTTGTTAGGAGTGTTTATCAGTCCATGTGGACACCTCCTAGACCAGTATTTATAGACACTATGCTGCATCAGGTGATAATGTAGTTAGACAAACCCCATCATGCTTCAGCCTATGTATTTATAGCCACTATGCTGCATCAGTTGATACAGGTGATAATGTAGAGCGACAAACCCCATCATGCTTCAGCCTATGTATTTATAGCCACTATGCTGCATCAGTTGATACAGGTGCTATTTACAATAAGCATTGTCACATCTAGCTAAGTTAATAAAAAGAGCAATGTAATAGTAATAAACCCTCCATTCATCAGTATCCTGAACATAGCTGGGTGTTTCTGGGATAGAGGGTTGATATAACAGTCTACATATTCAGCAATACAGTAAGATTCTGAGACACAATCCCTTCCTATTGGTCAGCTGCAGGGAACCGCCCACGTCTCTGAGACACAATCCCTTCCTATTGGTCAGCAGCAGGGAACCGCCCACGTCTCTGAGACACAATCACTTCCTATTGGTCAGCTGCAGGGAACCGCCCACGTCTCTGAGACACAATCACTTCCTATTGGTCAGCTGCAGGGAACCGCCCACGTCTCTGAAACACAGTCACTTACTATTGGTCAGCTGCAGGGAGCCGCCCACGTCTCAGACACAAACACTTCCTATTGGTCAGCCGCAGGAAACCGCCCACGTCTCAGACACAAACACTTCCTATTGGTCAGCCGCAGGGAACCGCCCACGTCTCTGAAACACAATCACTTCCTATTGGTCAGCTGCAGGGAACCGCCCACGTCTCAGGAGATATGTATTTTAGGCAGTAAGTATAACTGTCTGGGCCTTGGAGAATCTGTCCCTAAAAGACCATCTGTTTATCTGTAATGTACTTATCCTCATACAGTTTATCTCCTGGATCCATCTTTGTGTTTTCTGGTTGTGTTGAGTGGGACAATGGAACATAGTGTTTACCATGATCCTATTGTCTATTGGCTTCAAGAAGATATTCACTTTATCCATTACAACAATCTGAGACCCCTTATCTGCTGGTTTAACATGATCATATTATCTATTGGCTATAAGAAGATATTCACTTTATCCATCACAACAATCTGAGACCCCTTATCTGCTGGTTTAACATGATCCTATTGTCTATTGGCTATAAGAAGATATTCACTTTATCCATTACAACAATCTGAGCCCCTTATCTGCTGGTTTAATCACTATATTTCTGGAGATTGATTTGTTTAAACATGTATAAGGTTAAGCTGATAAACAGGTCTGATTCTGAATTGTGAAAAGGAAGCCACCTCCCTACGTATCAGAGTCTGTATAGATTCTGACACGGACTCCAACTGAGGTTCCCAATGTGGAGGGTTTGGAATTAGTATATGAGGAAAATAGTATATGAGGTTTCATATTCATAATGATATCTGATAACTTCAATCTTCTATGATAGACGTGTAGATCCCCTCCGGAGCTCCTCCCAGTCCTCCTGTTTAGGAGTTGGTATGGAAGTCAGTCCACCTGTTTAGGAGTTGGTATGGAAGTCAGTCCTCCTGTTTAGGAGTTGGTATGGAAGTCAGTCCTCCTGTTTAGGAGTTGGTCCCTCCCAGTCCTCCTGTTTAGGAGTTGGTATGGAAGTCAGTCCTCCTGCTTAGGAGTTGGTATGGAAGTCAGTCCTCCTGTTTAGGAGTTGGTATGGAAGTCAGTCCTCCTGTTTAGGAGTTGGTATGGAAGTCAGTCCTCCTGTTTAGGAGTTGGTATGGAAGTCAGTCCTCCTGTTTAGGAGTTGGTATGAAAGTCAGTCCACCTGTTTAGGAGTTGGTATGGAAGTCAATCCACCTGTTTAGGAGTTGGTATGGAAGTCAGTCCTCCTGTTTAGGAGTTGGTATGGAAGTCAGTCCTCCTGTTTAGGAGTTGGTATGGAAGTCAGTCCTCCTGTTTAGGAGTTGGTGTGGAAGTCAGTCCTCCTGTTTAGGAGTTGGTATGGAAGTCAGTCCTCCTGTTTTGGAGTTGGTATGAAAGTCAGTCCACCTGTTTAGGAGTTGGTATGGAAGTCAGTCCTCCTGTTTAGGAGTTGGTATGGAAGTCAGTCCTCCTGTTTAGGAGTTGGTATGGAAGTCAGTCCTCCTGTTTAGGAGTTGGTATGGAAGTCAGTCCTCCTGTTTAGGAGTTGGTATGGAAGTCAGTCCTCCTGTTTAGGAGTTGGTTCCTCCCAGTCCTCCTGTTTAGGAGTTGTTATGGAAGTCAGTCCTCCTGCTTAGGAGTTGGTATGGAAGTCAGTCCTCCTGTTTAGGAGTTGGTATGGAAGTCAGTCCTCCTGTTTAGGAGTTGGTATGGAAGTCAGTCCTCCTGTGTAGGAGTTGGTATGGAAGTCAGTCCTCCGGTTTAGGAGTTGGTGTGGAAGTCAGTCCTCCTGTTTAGGAGTTGGTATGGAAGTCAGTCCTCCTGTTTAGGAGTTGGTATGAAAGTCAGTCCACCTGTTTAGGAGTTGGTATGGATGTCAGTCCACCTGTTTAGGAGTTGGTATGGAAGTCAGTCCTCCTGTTTAGGAGTTGGTATGGAAGTCAGTCCTCCTGTTTAGGAGTTGGTATGGAAGTCAGTCCTCCTGTTTTGGAGTTGGTATGGAAGTCAGTCCTCCTGTTTAGGAGTTGGTATGGACGTCAGTCCTCCTGTTTTGGAGTTGTTATGAAAGTCAGTCCACCTGTTTAGGAGTTGGTATGGAAGTCAGTCCACCTGTTTAGGAGTTGGTATGGAAGTCAGTCCTCCTGTTTAGGAGTTGGTATGGAAGTCAGTCCTCGTGTTTAGGAGTTGGTATGGAAGTCAGTCCTCCTGTTTAGGAGTTGGTATGGAAGTCAGTCCTCCTGTTTAGGAGTTGGTATGGAAGTCAGTCCTCCTGTTTAGGAGTTGGTATGGAAGTCAGTCCTCCTGTTTAGGAGTTGGTATGGAAATCAGTCCTCCTGTTTAGGAGTTGGTATGGAAATCAGTCCTCCTGTTTAGGAGTTGGTATGGAAGTCAGTCCTCCTGTTTAGGAGTTGGTATGGAAGTCAGTCCTCCGGTTTAGGAGTTGGTGTGGAAGTCAGTCCTCCTGTTTAGGAGTTGGTATGGAAGTCAGTCCTCCTGTTTAGGAGTTGGTATGAAAGTCAGTCCACCTGTTTAGGAGTTGGTATGGAAGTCAATCCACCTGTTTAGGAGTTGGTATGGAAGTCAGTCCTCCTGTTTAGGAGTTGGTATGGAAGTCAGTCCTCCTGTTTAGGAGTTGGTATGGAAGTCAGTCATCCTGTTTAGGAGTTGGTATGGAAGTCAGTCCTCCTGTTTAGGAGTTGGTATGGAAGTCAGTCCTCCTGTTTAGGAGTTGGTTCCTCCCAGTCCTCCTGTTTAGGAGTTGGTATGGAAGTCAGTCGTCCTGCTTAGGAGTTGGTATGGAAGTCAGTCCTCCTGTTTAGGAGTTGGTATGGAAGTCAGTCCTCCTGTTTAGGAGTTGGTATGGAAGTCAGTCCTCCTGTTTAGGAGTTGGTATGGAAGTCAGTCCTCCTGTTTAGGAGTTGGTTCCTCCCAGTCCTCCTGTTTAGGAGTTGGTATGGAAGTCAGTCCTCCTGTTTAGGAGTTGGTATGGAAGTCAGTCCTCCTGTTTAGGAGTTGGTGTGGAAGTCAGTCCTCCTGTTTAGGAGTTGGTATGGAGGTCAGTCCTCCTGTTTTGGAGTTGGTATGAAAGTCAGTCCTCCTGTTTAGGAGTTGGTATGGAAGTCAGTCCTCCTGTTTTGGAGTTGTTATGAAAGTCAGTCCACCTGTTTAGGAGTTGGTATGGAAGTCAGTCCACCTGTTTAGGAGTTGGTATGGAAGTCAGTCCTCCTGTTTAGGAGTTGGTATGGAAGTCAGTCCTCCTGTTTAGGAGTTGGTATGGAAGTCAGTCCTCCTGTTTAGGAGTTGGTATGGAAGTCAGTCCTCCTGTTTAGGAGTTGGTATGGAAGTCAGTCCTCCTGTTTAGGAGTTGGTTCCTCCCAGTCCTCCTGTTTAGGAGTTGGTATGGAAGTCAGTCCTCCTGCTTAGGAGTTGGTATGGAAGTCAGTCCTCCTGTTTATGAGTTGGTATGGAAGTCAGTCCTCCTGTTTAGGAGTTGGTATGGAAGTCAGTCCTCCTGTTTAGGAGTTGGTATGGAAGTCAGTCCTCCTGTTTAGGAGTTGGTATGGAAGTCAGTCCTCCTGTTTAGGAGTTGGTTCCTCCAAGTCCTCCTGTTTAGGAGTTGGTATGGAAGTCAGTCCTCCTGTTTAGGAGTTGGTATGGAAGTCAGTCCTCCTGTTTAGGAGTTGGTGTGGAAGTCAGTCCTCCTGTTTAGGAGTTGGTATGGAAGTCAGTCCTCCTGTTTTGGAGTTGTTATGAAAGTCAGTCCTCCTGTTTAGGAGTTGGTATGGAAGTCAGTCCTCCTGTTTAGGAGTTGGTTCCTCCCAGTCCTCCTGTTTAGGAGTTGGTATGGAAGTCAGTCCTCCTGTTTAGGAGTTGGTATGGAAGTCAGTCCTCCTGTTTAGGAGTTGGTATGGAAGTCAGTCCTCCTGTTTAGGAGTTGGTATGGAAGTCAGTCCTCCTGTTTAGGAGTTGGTATGGAAGTCAGTCCTCCTGTTTAGGAGTTGGTATGGAAGTCAGTCCTCCTGTTTAGGAGTTGGTATGGAAGTCAGTCCTCCTGTTTAGGAGTTGGTATGAAAGTCAGTCCACCTGTTTAGGAGTTGGTATGGAAGTCAGTCCTCCTGTTTAGGAGTTGGTATGGAAGTCAGTCCACCTGTTTAGGAGTTGGTATGGAAGTCAGTCCTCCTGTTTAGGAGTTGGTATGAAAGTCAGTCCTCCTGTTTAGGAGTTGGTATGAAAGTCAGTCCTCCTGTTTAGGAGTTGGTATGGAAGTCAGTCCTCCTGTTTAGGAGTTGGTATGAAAGTCAGTCCTCCTGTTTAGGAGTTGGTATGGAAGTCAGTCCTCCTGTTTAGGAGTTGGTATGAAAGTCAGTCCTCTTTCTAGAACCTCTCGGCTTGGTTGAGCCCAATGGGACATTACTAGTCAAGACCTCAAATCACTTGTGAAGTAGTATGGACATATTGATGGAACAAGGTCACTAAACTGGTGTTTAGACAGGGTACATCCAAGAGCCTCTGCTGTCATCTAGAGGGTGTTTCTCTGTACTGATTGACACATGGAGACCCAATGGAGGCCCAGTGGTTAGACAGGGTACATCCAAGAGCCTCTGCTGTCATCTAGAGGGGGTTTCTCTGTACTGCTTGACACATGGAGACCCAATGGAGGCCCAGTGGTTAGACAGGGTACATCCAAGAGCCTCTGCTGTCGTCTAGAGGGGGTTTCTCTGTACTGCTAGCCAAACAAAAGCCAAAGGAGAGTGATGAGCAGCATCATCAAACCAGTGAGGCTGCCAGCAAGTCCAACAATGATGATGCTGCTGAGCTCCGTTTAGCTCCGTGTACAGAGCCTACCCAATCTTCCACAAGCACCGTCAGGATAATGGCTCCACAGCCCCTCCACCTCTGACTGTTCCTGACTATGTTGAAACAGAGGTGCCAGCCCAGATTAGCCTAGAATCCTACCCTAGCCGCAGGTTTTCTGTCCAAAACCCTTCATTTAATAGCAATGTATATATAAAGTTCTGTGTGGGTCCATCTACTGGGAGGTGGTTAACTAGTCTGTATATATAAAGTTCTGTGTGGGTCCATCTACTGGGAGGTGGTTAACTAGTCTGTATATTCTGCTGATTCATATGGATACCAGTCCATCTACTGGGAGGTGGTTAACTAGTCTGTATATTCTGCTGATTCATATGGATACCAGTCCATCTACTGGGAGGTGGTTAACTAGTCTGTATATTCTGCTGATTCATATGGATACCAGTCCATCTACTGGGAGGTGGTTAACTAGTCTGTATATTCTACTGATTCATATGGATACCAGTCCATCTACTGGGAGGTGGTTAACTAGTCTGTATATTCTACTGATTCATATGGATACCAGTCCATCTACTGGGAGGTGGTTAACTAGTCTGTATATTCTACTGATTCATAGGGATACCAGTCCATCTACTGGGAGGCGGTTAACTACTCTGTATATTCTACTGATTCTGGATACCAGTCCATCTACTGGGAGGTGGTTAACTAGTCTGTATATATAAAGTTATGTGTGGGTCCATCTACTGGGAGGTGGTTAACTAGTCTGTAAATATAAAGTTATGTGTGGGGTCCATCTACTGGGAGGTGGTTAACTAGTCTGTATATATAAAGTTTTGTGTGGGGTCCATCTACTGGGAGGTGGTTAACTAGTCTGTATATATAAAGTTATGTGTGGGTCCATCTACTGGGAGGTGGTTAACTAGTCTGTATATATAAAGTTATGTGTGGGTCCATCTACTGGGAGGTGGTTAACTAGTCTGTATATATAAAGTTTTGTGTGGGGTCCATCTACTGGGAGGTGGTTAACTAGTCTGTATATATAAAGTTTTGTGTTCCATCTACTGGGAGGTGGTTAACTAGTCTGTATATATAAAGTTCTGAGTGGGTCCATCTACTGAGAGGTGGTTAACTAGTCTGTATACATACAGTTATGTGTGGGTCCATCTATTGGGAGGTGGTTAACTAGTCTGTAGATATAAAGTTCTGTGTGGGGTCCATCTACTGGGAGGTGGTTAACTAGTCTGTATATATAAAGTTCTGTGTGGGTCCATCTACTGGGAGGTGGTTAACTAGTCTGTATATATAAAGTTCTGTGTGGGGTCCATCTACTGGGAGGTGGTTAACTAGTCTGTAGATATAAAGTTCTGTGTGGGGTCCATCTACTGGGAGGTGGTTAACTAGTCTGTAGATATAAAGTTCTGTGTGGGGTCCATCTACTGGGAGGTGGTTAACTAGTCTGTATATATAAAGTTCTGTGTGGGTCCATCTACTGGGAGGTGGTTAACTAGTCTGTATATTTAAATAAAGTTCTGTGGGTCCATCTACTGGGAGGTGGTTAACTAGTCTGTATATATAAAGTTCTGTGTGGGTCCATCTACTGGGAGGTGGTTAACTAGTCTGTATATATAAAGTTCTGTCTGGGTCCATCTACTGGGAGGTGGTTAACTAGTCTGTATATATAAAGTTCTGTGTGGGTCCATCTACTGGGAGGTGGTTAACTAGTCTGTATATATAAAGTTCTGTGTGGGTCCATCTACTGGGAGGTGGTTAACTAGTCTGTATATATAAAGTTCTGTCTGGGTCCATCTACTGGGAGGTGGTTAACTAGTCTGTATATATAAAGTTCTGTCTGGGTCCATCTACTGGGAGGTGGTTAACTAGTCTGTATATATAAAGTTCTGTGTGGGTCCATCTACTGGGAGGTGGTTAACTAGTCTGTATATTCTACTGATTCATATGGATACCAGTCCATCTACTGGGAGGTGGTTAACTAGTCTGTATATTCTACTGATTCATATGGATACCAGTCCATCTACTGGGAGGTGGTTAACTAGTCTGTATATTCTACTGATTCATATGAATACCAGTCCATCTACTGGGAGGTGGTTAACTAGTCCGTATA
This sequence comes from Oncorhynchus nerka, assembly GCF_034236695.1. NCBI lineage: Eukaryota > Metazoa > Chordata > Actinopteri > Salmoniformes > Salmonidae > Oncorhynchus > Oncorhynchus nerka. The sequence goes on along the minus strand of NW_027040392.1, from coordinate 196,913 downwards.
TTCTACTGATTCATATGGATACCATTCCATCTACTGGGAGGTGGTTAACTAGTCTGTATATTCTACTGATTCATATGGATACCAGTCCATCTACTGGGAGGTGGTTAACTAGTCTGTATATTCTACTGATTCATATGGATACCAGTCCATCTACTGGGAGGTGGTTAACTAGTCTGTATATTCTACTGATTCATATGGATACCAGTCCATCTACTGGGAGGTGGTTAACTAGTCTGTATATTCTACTGATTCATATGGATACCAGTCCATCTACTGGGAGGTGGTTAACTAGTCTGTATATTCTACTGATTCATATGGATACCAGTCCATCTACTGGGAGGTGGTTAACTAGTCTGTATATTCTACTGATTCATATGGATACCAGTCCATCTACTGGGAGGTGGTTAACTAGTCTGTATATTCTACTGATTCATATGGATACCAGTCCATCTACTGGGAGGTGGTTAACTAGTCTGTATATTCTACTGATTCATATGGATACCAGTCCATCTACTGGGAGGTGGTTAACTAGTCTGTATATTCTACTGATTCATATGAATACCAGTCCATCTACTGGGAGGTGGTTAACTAGTCCGTATATTCTACTGATTCATATGGATACCATTCCATCTACTGGGAGGTGGTTAACTAGTCTGTATATTCTACTGATTCATATGGATACCAGTCCATCTACTGGGAGGTGGTTAACTAGTCTGTATATTCTACTGATTCATATGGATACCAGTCCATCTACTGGGAGGTGGTTAACTAGTCTGTATATTCTACTGATTCATATGGATACCAGTCCATCTACTGGGAGGTGGTTAACTAGTCTGTATATTCTACTGATTCATATGAATACCAGTCCATCTACTGGGAGGTGGTTAACTAGTCCGTATATTCTACTGATTCATATGGATACCATTCCATCTACTGGGAGGTGGTTAACTAGTCTGTATATTCTACTGATTCATATGGATACCAGTCCATCTACTGGGAGGTGGTTAACTAGTCTGTATATTCTACTGATTCATATGAATACCAGTCCATCTACTGGGAGGTGGTTAACTAGTCCGTATATTCTACTGATTCATATGGATACCAGTCCATCTACTGGGAGGTGGTTAACTAGTCTGTATATTCTACTGATTCATATGGATACCAGTCCATAACATTGGCTGTAAAAGTGGGTAGAAACAGACATATAACTGTATCTATGTGGTCTTTACTTGAGTGTGTTTCAGCAGGGTGAGGTCAGAGAGATGCTTCCAAGTCACTATTTTTCTGAACTCATAAAATCCTTTACACAATCTGATGGGATGGATGTTCAACCCCATTAAAATGACCATAAGGTCTATATAGTACCTTTAAGTTAAGACCTCACAGATCTGTTCATGGCAAAACAGTTCAATGAATGATACTAATTGATTCTTGAAGAATATAACTAATAAATCACGAGCCTCATCTTGAGGAGTCACCTGTGACAGTATTCATAAAGAGTAGGAGAGCTGATCTAGGATCAGTTTAGCCTTTTAGATCATAATGAATCAGATTACATGGAGAGGGGGTCCTGATCCTAGATCATAATGAATCAGATTACATGGAGAGGGACCTGATCCTAGATCATAATGAATCAGATTACATGGAGAGGGGGACCTGATCCTAGATCAAAATGTATCAGATTACATGGAGAGGATGGACCTGATCCTAGATCATAATGAATCAGATTACATGGAGAGGGGGACCTGATCCTAGATTAGCACTCCTGATCTGAGACACTGCCTGTATGAATGAGGAATGCTGTTGTTAAGTCTAGTTACAGCAGCTGTTTACTGCCATCTAGTGGAAGATACCAATATAACACTTTATTATCAGGGTGGGGAGGCGGCTGAGCTGAAACAGAACACATAGTTGTAAAGTCTAGTTACAGCAGGTGTTTACTGCCATCTAGTGGAAGATACCAATATAACACTTTATTATCAGGGTGGGGAGGCGGCTGAGCTGAAACCGAACACATAGTTGTAAAGTCTAGTTACAGCAGGTGTTTACTGCCATCTAGTGGAAGATACTAATATAACACTTTATTATCAGGGTGGGGAGACGGCTGAGTGCAGGATCCATGGTGAGATGACAGAGCAGAAAACACTTTATTATCAGGGTGGGGAGACGGCTGAGTGCAGGATCCATGGTGAGATGACAGAGCAGAAAACACTATATGGAGAGAAGTACAAATAAAGTATTTGTGAACAATAAAGGACAGAGTAAGAGAATAAATACCTGGAATGACATATTATTACTAGTTAGTAGATCTCACAGGGTTCTGTTATCATTATTTTACCATACACCAGGGATGTCAGAAGTGACGTGATTTCCTCATATGAAAGTGAAAGTAAGGGTGTGGTCTACGCCTTTATAAAACAGCTGTTGAAACCGTAGTGCACATTTCTCGGCAACGTTAGAAGCAGGGCTCTCTCTCTGATCTTCAACCTGTAAGGTCTCTGGTCCAGACATTACAGGGGCAGGCTTCTCTGATCTTCAACCTGTGTTGATTTGAAGGACAGACGGACAGACTCTGGTAAGTCTTGGCTACATATAACTATTATAAAGTTAGGTCATAGTCAGACATTCAACAGACAAAGAATAATATCTCAGGGTTACTCTATCATGCTGACCAACCTGGGCCCGGTTTCCACGATGGAATATAGACTTAACGTTGGGAACTCATGGTAAGTGGGAAACGATAATAACAAAATACAAAGTTGAGGGGAAACGCTATTTTACTAATTAAAAGGTGCGTAAGCTCGTTTATATGGGTTTACCCTCCACCACATCCCCGTTGATGCGGTGTGCAGCGTAGAGTGCATAGTCCTTTAGTCTCTATGGAACACAGCATAGTCCTTTAGTCTCTATGGAACACAGCATAGTCCTTTAGTCTCTATGGGCCAAATGGTCAGCGAAACGTTTCAGATGGGGATCTACAGCATAGTCTTTTAGTCTCTATGGAACACAGCATAGTCCTTTAGTCTCTATGGAACACAGCATAGTATTTTAGTCTCTATGGAACACAGCATAGTATTTTAGTCTCTATGGAACACAGCATAGTATTTTAGTCTCTATGGAACACAGCATAGTCCTTTAGTCTCTATGGAACACAGCATAGTATTTTAGTCTCTATGGAACACAGCATAGTATTTTAGTCTCTATGGAACACAGCATAGTATTTTAGTCTCTATGGAACACAGCATAGTCCTTTAGTCTCTATGGAACACAGCATAGTCCTTTAGTCTCTATGGAACACAGCATAGTCCTTTAGTCTATATGGAACACATCATAGTCTTTTAGTCTCTATGGAACACAGCATAGTCCTTTAGTCTCTATGGAACACAGCATAGTCCTTTAGTCTCTATGGAACACATCATAGTCTTTTAGTCTCTATGGAACACAGCATGGTCCTTTAGTCTCTATGGAACACAGCATAGTCCTTTAGTCTCTATGGAATACAGCATAGTCCTTTAGTCTCTATGGAACACAGCATAGTCCTTTAGTCTCTATGGAACACAGCATAGTCCTTTAGTCTCTATGGAACACAGCATAGTCCTTTAGTCTCTATGGAACACAGCATATTCCTTTAGTCTCTATGGGCCACAGCATAGTCCTTTAGTCTCTATGGAACACAGCATAGTCCTTTAGTCTCTATTGGCCAGATGGCCAGTTGGTGAGGGCCACAGCATAGTCCTTTAGTCTCTATGGAACACAGCATAGTCCTTTAGTCTCTATGGGCCAGATGGCCAGTTGGTGAGGGCCACAGCATAGTCCTTTAGTCTCTATTGGCCAGATGGCCAGTTGGTGAGGGCCACAGCATAGTCCTTTAGTCTCTATGGAACACAGCATAGTCCTTTAGTCTCTATGGGCCACAGCATAGTCCTTTAGTCTCTATGGAACACAGCATAGTCCTTTAGTCTCTATGGGCTAGATGGCCAGTTGGTGAGGGCCACAGCCTAGTCCTTTAGTCTCTATGGACCAGTTGGCCAGTTGGTGAGGGCCACAGCATAGTCCTTTAGTCTCTATTGGCCAGATGGCCAGTTGGTGAGGGCCACAGCATAGTCCTTTAGTCTCTCTGGGCCAGATGGCCAGTTGGTGAGGGCCACAGCATAGTCCTTTAGTCTCTATGGGCCAGTTGGTGAGGGCCACAGCATAGTCCTTTAGTCTCTATGGACCAGGTGGCCAGTTGGTGAGGGCCACAGCATGGGGAAAGAAACTGTTCAGATGGGGGTCTACAGCATCCAATCACATACTCCCCAGATGAGGCTCATGATTTATAAGGTATATACCTTTTTATCTCTACATATATTGTCTTTATTTAAACCAAGGTAGTTTGAGTTAGTAGCGATGAAGTTGCAACTGTCAGCTGCTGTAAACGTAACAATATTCATAAGAGAGCTGATCTCGGGTCAGTTTAGCTTTTTATATCATATTGATTCTGCTGTAACGTCAGGTTACAGCAGGTGTTTACTGCCATCTAGTGGAATATATTTTATTTTTATGTAACTTTTTTTTTTTAACTAGGTAAATCAGAAGAAATTCTTATTGACATTGACGACCTACCCCGGCCAAACCTTGACGACGCTGGGCCAATTTTGCGCCACCCTATGGGACTCCCAATCACGCAGCTTGGATTCTAACCAGGTACTGCAGTGACGCAAGAGGCGGGACCTGCACCACTCGGGAGGCGGCTGAGCTGACACAGAAAGTAAAGTTGTTATTTTTTACAGGATCCTTGGTGAGATGACAGGACCCCCCACTGTGGTAAAGGTTGCTGAGAGAGATACCTGGACCCCCCCACTGTGGTAAAGGTTGCTGAGAGAGATACCTGGTCCCCCCCACTGTGGTAAAGGTTGCTGAGAGAGATACCAGGCCCCCTCACTGTGGTAAAGGTTGCTGAGAGAGATACCAGGCCCCCTCACTGTGGTAAAGGTTGCTGAGAGAGATACCTGGACCCCCCCCCCTCCCCACTGTGGTAAAGGTTGCGGAGAGAGATACCTGGACCCCCACTGTGGTAAAGGTTGCTGAGAGAGATACCTGGACCCCCACTGTGGTAAAGATTGCTGAGAGAGTTAACTGGACCCACCTGTCGCACTGCAGACGAGTTCCTGATCCAGAAGAAGATGGGGTCTCACAAGGTCCGGTGGTGCAGTGTGGCCCTCCTCTGCATTAGCACAGGAGTGCTAATAAGAACAGTAGGTTGTCCTCTTGTGGGAAAACTGACAGAGGGAGAGATATGTCCCAAGCCAATGGGGCCATCACCGGCCCAGAGCCCAGAAGTAAAGTGAGTCCCCAGACTAACACAAGTGGCCCAGAAGTAAATGGTAATGACAGAAGGAGTCCTCAGCATAAAGGACTAACACAGGCCTGTAGTAGTGGCCCAGAAGTAGATGGTAATGACAGAAGGAGTCCTGAGCATAAAGGACTAACACAGGCCTGTAGTAGTGGCCCAGAAGTAGATGGTAATGACAGATGGAGTCCTGAGCCAAAGGAACCAACACAGGCCTGTAGTAGTGACCCAGAAGTAGATGGTAATGACAGAAGGAGTCCTGAGCATGAAGGACTAACACAGGCCTGTAGTAGTGGCCCAGAAGTAGATGGTAATGACAGAATGAGTCCTGAGCATAAAGGGCCAATGCAGGCCTGTAGTAGTGGCCCAGAAGTAGATGGTCATGACAGATGGAGTCCTGAGCCAAAGGAACCAACACAGGCCTGTAGTAGTGGCCCAGAAGTAGATGGTCATGACAGAAGGAGTCCTGAGCCAAAGGAACCAACGCAGGCCTCTAATAGTGGCCCAGCAGTAGATGGTAATGACAGATGGAGTCCTGAGCATAAAGGGCCAATGCAGGCCTGTAGTAGTGGCCCAGAAGTAGATGGTAATGACAGTGGCCCAATGCAGGCCTGTAGATGGCCCAGAAGTAGATGGTCATGACAGATGGAGTCCTGAGCCAAAGGAACCAACACAGGCCTGTAGTAGTGGCCCAGAAGTAGATGGTCATGACAGAAGGAGTCCTGAGCCAAAGGAACCAACGCAGGCCTCTAATAGTGGCCCAGCAGTAGATGGTAATGACAGATGGAGTCCTGAGCATAAAGGGCCAATGCAGGCCTGTAGTAGTGGCCCAGAAGTAGATGGTAATGGCAGAAGGAGTCCTGAGCCAAAGGAACCAACACAGGCCTGTAGTAGTGGCCCAGAAGTAGATGGTAATGACAGATGGAGTCCTGAGCCAAAGGAACCAACACAGGCCTGTAGTAGTGGCCTAGAAGTACATGGTCATGACAGAAGGAGTCCTGAGCCAAAGGAACCAACGCAGGCCTCTAATAGTGGCCCAGAAGTAGATGGTCATGACAGAAGGAGTCCTGAGCCAAAGGGACCAACGCAGGCCTCTAATAGTGGCCCAGAAGTAGATGGTCATGACAGAAGGAGTCCTGAGCCAAAGGGACCAATGCAGGCCTGTAGTAGTGGCCCAGAAGTAGATGGTAATGACAGAATGAGTCCTGAGCATAAAGGACTAACACAGGCCTCTAATAGTGGCCCAGATGTAGATGGTAATGACAGAATGAGTCCTGAGCATAAAGGACTAACACAGGCCTCTAATAGTGGCCCAGAAGTAGATGGTAATGACAGAATGAGTCCTGAGCATAAAGGACTAACAGAGGCCTCTAATAGTGGCCCAGAAGTAGATGGTAATGACAGAATGAGTCCTGAGCATAAAGGACTAACAAAGGCCTCTAATAGTGGCCCAGAAGTAGATGGTAATGACAGAATGAGTCCTGAGCATAAAGGACTAACACAGGCCTCTAATAGTGGCCCAGAAGTAGATGGTAATGACAGAAGGAGTCCTGAGCCAAAGGGACCAAGAAGTAATGGCCCAGAAGTAGAAGGTCATCGTAGAAGGACAGCCCTGCTGGAACCTCACAAACATGACGACAATTTGTTCTTATCTAGAGCAGAAATGGTTGCCAACCTGCCCTCCAAAGAAAAGGACTGTTGGGTGTGTGGGATGGGTCCGGTTAAGGTAGGGGCAGGCTTGCCCCTTATGGGAGTCCCAATAGGAGTGAACTTTACTATAGCATTGGCAGGACAAATACCTTTTTATACTATGACCAACAATGTTAAGGTATATAATCAACCCAATGTATCCTATTACTTGAGGCCTGGTAATGTCTCAATGCCGCCCATTTCAGTGGCTGGGGTGATGACTGCCCCTTGGTGTATTAGAGGATATGGAGATCATGATTTGGGTGAATTGAAATGTAATTGTACTATGAATCTTAATGGATCAAATGCTTGCAATTTAACAATGCTCCTTAATATAATGTTTACATACCCTTCATTACTCATCTCATGTGTATACGTATATACTGTACTCTATATCATCTACTGCATCTTTATGTAAGACATGTATCACTAGCCACTTTAAACTATGCCACTTTGTTTACATACCCTACATTACTCATCTCATATGTATATACTGTACTCGATACCATCTACTGCATCTTGCCTATGCCGCTCTGTACCATCACTCATTCATATATCTTTATGTACATATTCTTTATCCCTTTACACTTGTGTGTATAAGGTAGTAGTTTTGGAATTGTTAGTTAGATTACTCTTTGGTTATTACTGCATTGTCGGAACTAGAAGCACAAGCATTTCACTACACTCGCATTAACATCTGCTAACCATGTGTATGTGACAAATACATTTGATATTGTCCTGCCAATAGCCCTGCTAATAGACAAATATATTGTTCTGCTAATAGCCCTGCTAATAGACAAATATATTGTTCTGCTAATAGCCCTGCTAACAGGCAATTCTATTGGTCTGCTAATAGACAATTATATTGCTCTGCTAATAGCCCTGCTAATAGGCAAGTCTATTGGTCTGCTAATAGACAATTCTATTGTTCTGCTAACAGCCCTGCTAATATACAATTATATTGTTCTGCTAATAGCCCTGCTAATAGACAATTATATTGTTCTGCTAATAGCCCTGCTAATAGACAAATATACTGTTCTGCTAATAGCCCTGCTAATAGGCAAGTCTATTGGTCTGCTAATAGACAAGTCTATTGGTCTGCTAATAGACAATTCTATTGTTCTGCTAACAGCCCTGCTAATATACAATTATATTGTTCTGCTAATAGCCCTGCTAATAGACAATTATATTGTTCTGCTAATAGCCCTGCTAATAGACAAATATATTGTTCTGCTAATAGCCCTGCTAACAGGCAATTCTATTGGTCTGCTAATAGACAATTATATTGCTCTGCTAATAGCCCTGCTAATAGGCAAGTCTATTGGTCTGCTAATAGACAATTCTATTGTTCTGCTAACAGCCCTGCTAATATACAATTATATTGTTCTGCTAATAGCCCTGCTAATAGACAATTATATTGTTCTGCTAATAGCCCTGCTAATAGACAAATATACTGTTCTGCTAATAGCCCTGCTAATAGGCAAGTCTATTGGTCTGCTAATAGACAATTCTATTGTTCTGCTAACAGCCCTGCTAATATACAATTATATTGTTCTGCTAATAGCCCTGCTAATAGACAATTATATTGTCCTGCCAATAGCCCTGCTAATAGACAATTATATTATTCTGCTAATAGCCCTCCTAATAGGCAAGTCTATTGTTCTGCTAATAGACAATTCGATTGTTCTGCTAACAGCCCTGCTAATATACAATTATATTGTTCTGCTAATAGCCCTGCTAATAGACAAGTCTATTGTTCTGCTAACAGCCCTGCTAATAGACAAGTCTATTGTTCTGCCAATAGCCCTGCTAATAGACAAGTATATTGTTCTGCTAATAGACAAGTATATTGTTCTGCTAATAGCCCTGCTAATAGACACGTCTATTGTTCTGCTAATAGCCCTGCTAATATACATGTCTATTGTTATGCTAATAGACAATTATATTGTTCTGCTAACAGCCCTGCTAATATACAATTATATTGTTCTGCTAATAGCCCTGCTAATAGACAATTATTTTGTTCTGCCAATAGCCCTGCTAATAGCCATGTCAGTCTATTGTTCTGCTAACAGCCCTGCTAATAGACATACTGTAGTAAACACAGCCTACAGGACATACTGTAGTAAACATAGCATACAGTGCATACTGTAGTAAACACAGCCTACAGTGCATACTGTAGTGAGCACAGCCTACAGTGCATACTGTAGTGAGCACAGCCTACAGTGCATACTGTAGTGAGCACAGCCTACAGTGCATACTGTAGTGAGCACAGCCTACAGTACATACTGTAGTGAGCACAGCCTACAGTGTAGTGAGCACAGCCTACAGTGCATGCCTGTAGTGAGCACAGCCTACAGTGCATACTGTAGTAAACACAGCCTACAGTGCATACTATAGTATAACACAGCCTACAGTACATACTGTAGTAAACACAGCCTACAGTACATACTGTAGTACAGCCTACAGCATACTGTAGTAAACACAGCCTACAGTACATACTGTAGTAAACCTCCTACAGTACATAGTAAACACAGCCTACTACATAGTAGTAAACACAGCCTACAGTACATACTGTAGTAAACACAGCCTACAGTACATACTGTAGTAAACACAGCCTACAGTACATACTGTAGTAAACACAGCCTACAGTACATACTGTAGTAAACAGCCTACAGTACATACTGTAGTAAACACAGTCTACAGTACATACTGTAGTAAACACAGTCTACAGTACATACTGTAGTGAGCACAGCCTACAGTACATACTGTAATAAACAGTCTACAGTACATACTGTAGTAAACACAGTCTACAGTACATACTGTAGTGAGCACAGCCTACAGTACATACTCTAGTAAACATGCCAATACCGCCTGTATCAGCTGTCTCCTGTCTCTGGACCAATGTATCAGCTGTCTCCTGACTCTGGACCTATGCATCAGCTGTCTCCTGACTCTGGACCAATGTATCAGCTGTCAACTGTCTCTGGTCCAATGTATCAGCTGTCAACTGTCTCTGGACCAATGTATCAGCTGTCAACTGTCTCTGGACCAATGTATCAGCTGTCAACTGTCTCTGGACCAATGTATCAGCTGTCTCCTGTCTCTGGACCAATGTATCAGCTGTCTCCTGTCTCTGGACCAATGTATCAGCTGTCAACCGTCTCTGGACCAATGTATCAGCTGTCAACTGTCTCTGGACCAATGTATCAGCTGTCTCCTGTCTCTGGACCAATGTATCAGCTGTCCCCTGTCTCTGGACCAATGTATCAGCTTTCAACTGTCTCTGGACCAATGTATCAGCTGTCTCCTGTCTCTGGACCAATGTATCAGCTGTCCCCTGTCTCTGGACCAATGTATCAGCTTTCAACTGTCTCTGGACCAATGTATCAGCTGTCTCCTGTCTCTGGACCAATGTATCAGCTGTCCCCTGTCTCTGGACCAATGTATCAGCTTTCAACTGTCTCTGGACCAATGTATCAGCTGTCTCCTCTATTTCCAATGAGACTATTCAAGCCATCGATACCGCCTGTATCAGCTGTCTCCTGTATGTCCAATGAGACTTTTCAAGCCATCGATACCGCCTGTATCAGCTGTCTCCTGTATGTCCAATGAGACTATTCAAGCCATCGATACCGCCTGTATCAGCTGTCTCCTGTATTTCCAATGAGACTATTCAAGCCATCGATACCGCCTGTATCAGCTGTCTCCTGTATTTCCAATGAGACTATTCAAGCCATCGATACCGCCTGTATCAGCTGTCTCCTGTATTTCCAATGAGACTATTCAAGCCGTCAGCTCACTGATGAATGAAGATGATGAGCGATCAGCAAAGGCCATCTGTAATCTGCTGACATCACCGCACAACATCAACATCGCTCTAATCAGTCAGAAGACAGTTGAAGAAACTGGAGTGGACTTATGGAAAGGCTCAGTAAGACATGTTATATATACAGTGCCTTGCGAAAGTATTCGGCCCCCTTGAACTTTGCGACCTTTTGCCACATTTCAGGCTTCAAACATAAATATATAAAACTGTATTTTTTTGTGAAGAATCAACAACAAGTGGGACACAATCATGAAGTGGAACGACATTTATTGGATATTTCAAACTTTTTTAACAAATCAAAAACTGAAAAATTGGGCTTGCAAAATTATTCAGCCCCTTAAGTTAATACTTTGTAGCGCCACCTTTTGCTGCGATTACAGCTGTAAGTCGCTTGGGGTATGTCTCTATCAGTTTTGCACATCGAGAGACTGAAATTTTTTCCCATTCCTCCTTGCAAAACAGCTCGAGCTCAGTGAGGTTGGATGGAGAGCATTTGTGAACATATGAGTATGTATATACTGTTAAACCAGCTATAATGTTACCATACCCTACATTACTCATCTCATATATATATATACTGTTAAACCAGCTATAATGTTACCATACCCTACATTACTCATCTCATATATATATGTACTGTTAAACCAGCTATAATGTTACCATACATTACTCATCTCATATGTATATACTGTTAAACCAGCTACAATGTTACCATACCCTACATTACTCATCTCATATGAGTATGTATATACTGTTAAACCAGCTATAATGTTACCATACCCTGCATTACTCATCTCATATATATGTACTGTTAAACCAGCTATAATGTTACCATACATTACTCATCTCATACGTATATACTGTTAAACCAGCTATAATGTTACCATACCCTACATTACTCATCTCATATGTATATACTGTTAAACCAGCTATAATGTTACCATACCCTACATTACTCATCTCATATGTATATACTGTTAAACCAGCTATAATGTTACCATACCCTACATTACTCATCTCATATATATATACACTGTTAAACCAGCTATAATGTTACCATACCCTACATTACTCATCTCATATGAGTATGTATATACTGTTAAACCAGCTATAATGTTACCATACCCTACATTACTCATCTCATATGTATATACTGTTAAACCAGCTATAATGTTACCATACCCTACATTACTCATCTCATATATATATACACTGTTAAACCAGCTATAATGTTACCATACCCTACATTACTCATCTCATATGTATATACTGTTAAACCAGCTATAATGTTACCATACCCTACATTATTCATCTCATATATATATGTACTGTTAAACCAGCTATAATGTTTACATTAATCTCATATGAGTATGTATATACTGTTAAACCAGCTATAATGTTATCATAACCTACATTACTCATCTCATATGTATATACTGTTAAACCAGCTATAATGTTACCATACCCTACATTACTCATCTCATATGAGTATGTATATACTGTTAAACCAGCTATAATGTTACCATACATTACTCATCCATATATTTATATGCACATTTTGGTCCTAAAAAGGTATGTAAATGTGAGGAGTCCTAAATTGGATAGAAAGGCAAGACTGTGTGTGTGTTTGTTTGTCCAGAGTGTGTTATTTTGTCCAATGTGTGTCTAGTGTGTGTTTGTGAGCCCAGTGTGTGTGTGTGTTTGTGAGTCCAGTGTGTGTGTGTGTGTGTGTTTGTCTAGTGTGTGTGTGTTTGTCTAGTGTGTGTGTGTGTTTATCCAGCATGTGTGTGTCCAGCAGGTGTGTGTCCAGTGTGTGTGTGTGTTTGTTCAGTGTGTGTGGGTGTGTGTGTGTGTTTGTTCAGTGTGTGTGTGTCCAGTGTGTGTGTGTGTGTGTGTATCCAGTGTGTGTGTGTGTGTCCAGTGTGTGCGTGTTTGTCAAGTGTGTGTGTGTGTGTATCCAGTGTGTGTGTTTGTCTAGTGTGTGTGTGTATCCAGTGTGTGTGTGTCCAGCAGGTGTGTGTGTCCAGCAGGTGTGTGTGTATCCAGTGTGTGTGTGTGTTTTTGTTCAGTGTGTGTGTGTGTGTTTGTCCAGTGTGTTTGTCCAGTGTGTGTGTGTGTGTGTGTGTTTGCCAATCTGTGTGTGTGTCAAGTGTGTGTGGGTGTGTGAGTCCAGTGTGTGTGTGTGTGTGTCCAGTCTGTGTGTGTGTCCAATGTGTGTGTGTTTTTGTCCAGTGTGTGTGTGTTTTTGTCCAGTGTGTGTGTGTGTCCAGTCTGTGTGTGTCCACTGTGTCCAATGTGTGTTTGTGAGTCCAGTGTGTGTGTGTGTTTGTCTAGTGTGTGTGTGTTTATCCAGCATGTGTGTGTCCAGTGTATGTGTGTGTGTCCAGTGTGTGTGTGTGTGTGTTTGTCAAGTGTGTGTGTGTGTGTGTGTTTGTCAAGTGTGTGTGTGTGTGTTTGTCAAGTGTGTGTGTGTGTGTGTTTGTCAAGTGTGTGTGTGTGTGTGCGTGTTTGTCAAGTGTGTGTGTGTGTGTGCGTGTTTGTCAAGTGTGTGTGTGTGTGTGTGCGTGTTTGTCAAGTGTGTGTGTTTGTCCTGTGTGCGTGTCCAGTGTGTGTCCAGTGTGTGTCCAGTGTGTGTCCAGTGTGTGTGTGTGTCCAGTGTGTGTTTCCAGTGTGTGTGTGTGTATCCAGTGTGTGTGTGTGTATCCAGTGTGTGTCCAGTGTGTGTGTGTGTATCCAGTGTGTGTGTGTCCAGTTTGTGTCCAGTGTGTGTGTGTGTCCAGTGTGTGTGTGTGTTTTTGTTCAGTGTGTGTGTGTGTTTGTCCAGTGTGTGTGTGTGTGTGTGTGTGTGTGTGTGTGTGTGTGTGTTTGCCAATCTGTGTGTCCAGTGTGTGTGTGTGTATCAAGTGTGTGTGTGTGTGTGTATCAAGTGTGTGTGGGTGTGTGAGTCCAGTGTGTGTGTGTCTAGCTTGTGTGTGTCCAGTGTGTGTGTGTGTGTGTTTGTCCAGTGTGTGTGTGTGTTTGTCCAGTGTGTGTGTGTGTTTGTCCAGTGTGTGTGTGTGTGTGTGTGTCCAGTGTGTGTGTGTCCACTGTGTCCAATGTGTGTGTGTGTGTCCAGTGTGTGTGTGTGTGTATATCACAATGTCTGTGTGACAATTACTATTATTTCAGGGACACTGAGTCGCCACAACCCCAAAGATGAAACCCTGGATAGAGGGGCTCAGTGAATGTGGAGGTGAATGTGATCAGGTGGGTCAGTGTGTCAGAGGAGGCTCTATAGAAGGACAGAGTGCCGGCTGGCCAGTCCAGACACACTCCTACTCTGTGGGAGCTGGAGGAGGGGACGTCTATGGTAGTGGGTTTATCATTGTGCCAGGCAATGTAACTGTTGTCAGAGCAGGACAGACTCCAGGACTTGTCATTGTATCCAAGACAACAGTCATTACCCCTTCCTCTCCTGCTGATTCCTTTATATGTCACTCCTATAACAGCCCCTCTTCCACTCCACTCTACCTCCCAGTAACAGCGCCCAGTCAGACCCTCTCTACACAGCACCTGTCCACAGTCCTCAAATCTCTCTGGGTGATCAGGATACGTCTGCTTCTCTGTCCTACATGTCACCTTTCTGTTCTCCTCAGACAGAGAGAGGAGTCTGTCTACTGTGTTTGGGTCCAGTGTGAGATCACAGACATCTGATGGATGAAACCAGACACAATATTAGAAATCATCATTCACATTAGAATGTTAACTCACTTTTCACTAATTCATTTAATGTAGATGTTTCTAGGTATCAAAAGGAGAAGTTAAGGTAACTTGAGACTTTTGTCAGTTATACTGTATGGTAATATAAAACACACTTATTCAGCTTAATTACACACACACACACACACATTGTCAAAGCAACTCTTTGTAAACTTGTGTCCCTGATTTCTGTAGAACTACAGCTGATATTTAATATGACCAAGTAAGTAATGATGGTCTTTGACTTAACTTGAATTAAGACTTATTCTTAGTCATATTCTTCACAGCTGTCAACACTCACATTTTCTAAGCCCAGGTTTCATTCTGTTCTCTCCACCATGTTCCACACTGTAGAGGTAAGCAGAAGAACAGACAGTCATTGAGGGATACACCTGAACTCACACACACACTGGATACACACACACACACTGGAGACTCACACACACACTGGAGACTCACACACACACTGGAGACTCACACACACACTGGAGACTCACACACACTGGAGACTCACACACACACTGGAGACTCACACACACTGGAGACTCACACACACTGGAGACTCACACACACACTGGAGACTCACACACACACTGGAGACTCACACACACACTGGAGACTCACACACACACTGGAGACTCACACACAGCATATAACTTTGTCCAAGTGGTGGGATGAATGTTTGTCTTAACTAGCCCGATAAGTCAAACATGTCTGATATGAACATTGACATAAACCCTCTACATACTTGAGTTTCTCCAGTCTGCAGTGTGGATCCTCCCATCTAGCAGAGAGCAGTCTGACTCCCTTGTCTCCTGGGTGATTGTAGCTCAGGTCCAGCTCTCTCAGGTGTGAGGGGTTTGACCTCAGAGCTGCGACCAGAGAAGCACAGCCTTCCTCTGTGACTAGACAGCCTGACAGCCTGCAAAGAGTCAAATCATATTAAAATCACACTGATATTCTTTGGTGGTAAAAATAGTGGCAGTATATTTTTTCAACATATTCAGATACATCAGTGTCCTGAAACCTGCCATATCTATTCATAAATGAATGGTTCATTATTAGAAAGGACACATTATCAAAGTATTGCTTGAAGAGAGCAAAATGTATAGTACAAATATTATAGTTGACTGACCAGACCAGTTTAAAAAGCAGTATCAGTCAGAAGACAGACAGTGAGGAATCAGATTTAGATTGTATTGAGTATACAGTCCACACCATATCTATTTAGACAGTGAGGAATCAGATTTAGATTGTATTGAGTATACAGTCCACACCATATCTATTTAGACAGTGAGGTATCAGATTTAGATTGTATTGAGTATACAGTCCACACCATATCTATTTAGACAGTGAAACTAACATTTTAAATGTGTCTCTATACTCCAACATTTTGGATTTGAGATCAAATGTTTCATATGAGGTGACAGTATATAATGTCACCATTTATTTGAGGATATTTTAATACATATATGTTTCAAAATTTAGAAAATGTATTGAGTCTATTTGAAGTCATAAGTATTCTGACCAATTCACTCATAGTGTATTAAAGTAGTCAACAGAATTTGGTCCCATATTCATGGATCATAATGACTACATCAAGACTGTGATGCCATGATTGAGAATTGAATGAATCATGAATGAATCATGAATAATAGAGTGAGATAGTTACAGAGGCTACAACAAAACATGCTAACCTCTCACCATTACCAATAATAGGGGAGGTCAGCATTTATTCTGATCTTTGTGCCTCAGTAACTTTCTCATTCATCATCATTCACGATTATTTCATTGTTATTCATAATCATGGTAGCATCCACATGAATGTAGGAGTGTTCAGAAACATCTTCTATTCTTACTGACAATACAAGTGAAGTGACTCCAAAATGACATTACATTATTCACCATTCAGTTTCTATGGTTTGTTTCAGGGTGTGGCCCAGAAGTTAATTAACAGCATGCCATCAGTCAGGATGTGGCCCAGAAGTTAATTAACAGCATGCCATCAGTCAGGATGTGGCCCAGAAGTTAATTGACAACATGCCATCAGTCAGGATGTGGCCCAGAAGGTAATTGACAGCATGCCAGGGTGGAGTGCAGAGGTCTTGGAAAAGAAGGGTCAACACTGCAAATATTGATTCTTTGCTTCAACTTCATGTTGTAGCACACGCTCCAGCAGGTATATCTCTCTAGTCACCCCCAAAACCAATTCTTTCTTTGGCCGCCTCTCCTTCCAGTTCTCTGCTGCCAATGACTGGAACGAACTACAAAAATCTCTGAAACTGGAAACACTTATCTCCCTCACTAGCTTTAAGCACCAACTGTCAGAGCATCTTACAGATTACTGCACCTGTACATAGCCCACCTATAATTTAGCCCAAACAACTACCTCTTTCCCAACTGTATTTAATTTATTTATTTATTTTGCTCCTTTGCACCCCATTATTTTTATTTCTACTTTGCACATTCTTCCATTGCAAAACTACCATTCCAGTGTTTTACTTGCTATATTGTATTTACTTTGCCACCATGGCCTTTTTTGCCTTTACCTCCCTTCTCACCTCATTTGCTCACATTGTATATAGACTTGTTTATACAGTATTATTGACTGTATGTTTGTTTTACTCCATGTGTAACTCTGTGTCGTTGTATCTGTCGAACTGCTTTGCTTCATCTTGGCCAGGCCGCAATTGTAAATGAGAACTTGTTCTCAACTAGCTTACCTGGTTAAATAAAGGCGAAATAAAAAAAATTAAAAAAAAATGTAATTGTCAATAAAAGCCTTTGACACGTATGAAATGCTTGTAATTATACTTCAGTATTCCATAGTAACATCTGACAAAAATATCTAGACACTGAAGCAGCAAACTTTGTGGAAATGACTATTTGTGTCATTCTCAAACCTTTTGGCCACGACTGTATATGGATGAATACCTTTAAATAAAAGGTGACATTCTGTACTGTCTCCTAATATGAAACATTCTATCTCAAATCCAAAATGCTGTAGCAAAGCACCACATTTAAAACTGTAAGCTTCACTGTCCAAACACATATGGTGTGGACTATGTGTGTCTGGTAAACACATGTGGATCTGGTGAACAGTTATCACTTGTTGACCAACTACAGGAATACTGACCTCAGAGTCTCCAGTTTACAGTGGGGATTCCCCAGTACAGCAGAGAGCAGCTTCACTCCTGAATCATTCAGGTCATTGTTACTCAGATCCAGCTCTCTCAGGTGTGAGGGGTTTGAAATGAGAACTGAGGCCAACACTTTACAGGATGTGTCTGTGAGTTTACAGCCAGTGAGTCTGAAACACAGAAGACATACAAAGACAGACAGGTTGTATTAAAATGTTAAGCTTAGCTTTCCCTGTTTACACTGTAACCTCTGCACGAAAAATGTGTTGGGTTTGACCACAGAGCAGAGACCAGAGAAGCACAGCCTTCCTCTGTGACTAGACAGCCTGACAGTCTGCAAAGAGTCAAATCATATTAAAATCACACTGATATTTTTTGGAGGTGAAAATAGTGGCAGAATATTCTCAGATATATCAGTGTCCTGAAACATGTCATATATTCATAAATGAATGCATCATTATTAGAAATGACAAATTATCCAAGTATTGCTTGTAGATAGAAACATGTATAGTACAAATATTTTTAAAGACTGAACAGACAGGTTAAAAAGCAGTATCAGTCAAAAGACAGTCTGGAACGGTTCTCTTTTAGTGAAGGAGAGTCGGACCAAAATGCAGCGTGTAGATTGCGATCCATAATTTAATAAACAAACGTTACACGAATCAATACAAAACACTACAAAACAATAAACGTAACGAAAACCGAAACAGCCTATAACTTGTGTCAACTAACACAGCGACAGGAACAAAGACACTAAGGACAATCACCCACCAAAACACTCACAGAATTTGGCTGCCTAAATATGGTTCCCAATCAGAGACAACGATAAACACCTGCCTCTGATTGAGAACCACTCCAGACAGCCATAGACTTTGCTAGATCACCCCACTAGCTACAATCCCAATACACACCAAAACCCCAAGACAAAACAAACCACAATACAAAAACCCCATGCCACACCCTGGCCTGATCCAAACATGAAGATAAACACAAAATACTTAGACCAGTAGACTACAACAAAACATGCTAACCTCTCACCATTACCAATAACAGACTACAACAAAACATGCTAACCTCTCACCATTACCAATAACAGTGGTTACAACAAAACATGCTAACCTCTCACTATTACCAATAACAGAGACTACAACAAAACATTCTAACCTCTCACCATTACCAATAACAGTGGTTACAACAAAACATGCTAACCTCTCACAGTTACCAATAACAGAGACTACAACAAAACATTCTAACCTCTCACCATGACCAATAACAGAGGCAACAACAAAACATGCTAACCTCTCACCATTACCAATATCAGAGGTTACAACAAAACATGCTAACCTCTCTCACCATTACCAATATCAGAGGTTACAACAAAACATGCTAACCTCTCACCATTACCAATAACAGAGGACACAACAAAACATGCTAACTTCTCACCATTACCAATAACAGAGGTTACAACAAAACATGCTAACCTCTCACCATTACCAATAACAGAAGCTACAACAAAACATGCTAACCTCTCACCATTACCAATAACAGAGGCTACAACAAAACATGCTAATCTCTCACCATTATAAATAACAGAGACTACAACAAAACATGCTAACCTCTCACCATTACCAATATCAGAGTTTACAACAAAACATGCTAACCTCTCACCCTTACCAATAACAGAGGATACAACAAAACATGCTAACCTCTCACCATTACCAATAACAGACTACAACAAAACATGCTAACCTCTCACCATTACCAATAACAGAGGCTACAACAAAACATGCTAATCTCTCACCATTACCAATAACAGAGACTACAACAAAACATGCTAACCTCTCACCACTACCAATTACAGAGGCTACAACAAAACATGCTAACCTCTCATCATTAGCAATAACAGAGGCTGCAACAAAACATGCTAACCTCCCACCATTACAAATAACAGAGGATACAACAAAACATGCTAACCTCTCACCATTACCAATAACAGAGGCTACAACAAAACGTTCTAACCTCTCATAATTACCAATAACAGAGACTACAACAAAACATGCTAACCTCTCACCATTACCAATAACAGACTACAACAAAACATGCTAACCTCTCACCATTACCAATAACAGTGGTTACAACAAAACATGCTAACCTCTCACAGTTACCAATAACAGAGGCTACAACAAAACATGCTAACCTTTCACCATTACCAATAACAGACTAGAACAAAACATTCTAACCTCTCACCAATACCAATAACAGAGACTGCAACAACATGCTAACCTCTCACCATTACCAATAACAGAGACTACAACAAAACATCCTAACCTCTCACCATTACCAATATCAGAGGTTACAACAAAACATGCTAACCTCTCACCATTACCAATAACAGAGGCTACAACAAAACATGCTAACCTCTCACCATTACCAATAACAGAGGCTGCAACAAAACATGCTAACCTCTCACCATTACCAATAACAGAGGCTACAACAAAACATACTAACCTCTCACCATTACCAATAACAGAGACTACAACAAAACATGCTAACCTCTCACCATTACCAATAACAGAGACTACAACAAAACATACTAACCTCTCACCATTACCAATAACAGAGGCTACAACAAAACATACTAACCTCTCACCATTACCAATAACAGAGACTACAACAAAACATGCTAACCTCTCACCATTACCAATAAAAGAGACTACAACAAAACATGCTATTCTCTCACCATTACCAATAACAGAGGCTACAACAAAACATGCTATTCTCTCACCATTACCAATAAAAGAGACTACAACAAAACATGCTATTCTCTCACCATTACCAATAAAAGAGACTACAACAAAACATGCTAAACTCTCACCATTACCAATAACAGAGGCTACAACAAAACATGCTAACCTCTCACCATTACCAATATAAGGTGACATTCTGTACTGTCATCTAATATGAAACATTCTACCTCAAATCCAAAATGCTGGAGCAAAGCACCACATTAAACTGTAAGCTTCACTGTCCAAACACATATGGTGTGGACTATGTGTGTCTGGTAAACACATGTGGATCTGGTGAACAGTTATCACTTGTTGACCAACTACAGGAATACTGACCTCAGAGTCTCCAGTTTACAGTGGGGATTCCCCAGTCCAGCAGAGAGCAGCTTCACTCCTGAATCCTTCAGGTCATTGTTACTCAGATCCAGCTCTCTCAGGTGTGAGGGGTTTGACCTCAGAGCTGAGACCAGAGAAGCACAGCCTTCCTCTGTGACTCCACAGCCTGACAGCCTGACAAAGAGATCATCATGACTTCATAAACACACTGTTAATTTCAATAGAATGTACATGTAGAAGGACAATTAAGCTTTAATTGTGATTGATATGTGAAATTAACAGAATATCCAGTTAGTTAACCACAACACCCCTGTGGTGAAACGATTATTGCTGTGGAAGGTAATGAGCAAAATATTGTGTCCAGTGTGTGTGTGTGTGTGTGTCCTGTTGGTGTGTGTGTGTGTGTGTGTCCTGTTGGTGTCCTATGTGTGTCCAGTGTGAATGTTCAATGAGTGTGTCTTGCCAGTGTGTCCAGTGTGTGTTAAGTGTGTGTTCAGTGAGTGTGTCTTGCCAGTGTGTCCATTGTGTGTTAATTGTGTGTTCAGTGAGTGTGTCTTGCCAGTGTGTCCATTGTGTGTTAATTGTGTGTTCAGTGAGTGTGTCTTGCCAGTGTGTCCAGTGTGTGCGTGTGTAAAGTATGCCAGTGTGTGTTTGAAAGCACACACAATGGTCAAACACAATGGACAGATACAGGACACAGACTGGACACACACTGGACACACACAGGACACACACACACACACAGCATATAACTTTGTCCAAGTGGTGGTAAGAATGTTTGTCTTAACTAGCCTGATAAGTCAAACATTTCTGATATGAACATTGACATAAACCCTCTACATACTTGAGTTTCTCCAGTCTGCAGTGTGGATCCTCCAGTCCAGCAGAGAGCAGCTTAACTCCTGAATCCTTCAGGTCATTGTTACTCAGATCCAGGTCTCTCAGGTGTGAGGGGTTTGACTCCAGAACTGAGACCAGAGAAGCACAGCCTTCCTCTGTGACTCCACAGCCTGACAGCCTGACAAAGAGATCATCATGACTTCACAAACACACTGTTAATTTCACAAGTAGAATGTACATGTAGAAGGACAATAAGCTTTAATTGTGATTGATATGTGAAAATTAACAGAATATCCAGTTAGTTAACCACAACACCCCTGTGGTGAAACGATTATTGCTGTGGAAGGTAATGAGCAACTTATTGTGTCCAGTGTGTGTGTGTCCTGTTGGTGTCCTATGTGTGTCCAGTGTGTGTGTGTGTGTGTGTGTGTCCTGTTGGTGTCCTATGTGTGTCCAGTGTGTGTGTGTGTGTCCTGTTGGTGTCCTATGTGTGTCCAGTGTGTGTGTGTGTGTCCTGTTGGTGTCCTATGTGTGTCCAGTGTGTGTGTGTGTGTGTGTGTGTGTGTGTGTGTGTGTGTCATGTTGGTGTCCTATGTGTGTCCAGTGTGTGTGTCCTGTTGGTGTCCTATGTGTGTTGTGGGTGCAAATATAACACATAGGCAAATGCATAAGATGTATAGAATAGCTGAAGAAGGGGGTCAGTCAAATGACTAACTGATGACCAATAGACATAGTTCGCATTTTTTTGAGCTAAGTGCAGAGCCAAAGCATAGGGCTGTAAAATAGAGGAATGTATAGTATTTTTAGTATAGCTGGACACGCTAGAAACTGAGGAGACACATAGTCTGCTGATCCTAGATAATACACAAACAAAAGAATGCATTTAGCTAAGTGCAGGAACAGCAAGGGTCTTGTCATCATTATAATCTGACGGAAAGCAGGTATGGGCGTTATTGAGCTGAACAAGCAGGATGCACGGATTGGAATGTAACGTAATTTACATGTGGGATGGGCTCATATGCAATATGTGGATAAATACTGGAGCCAGGGCTCTGGAAAAGGTGTGTGTTCCGCGGAGCACTCCGGCTTGCTATACTCTTGTATTAAAAGTCTATAATTGAATTCAAAGTTCTTGATTGTGTCATATTTGAACCGATTTGCCACCACAGTGTCCAGTGTGAATGTTTAGTGAGTGTGTCTTTCCAGTGTGTGTATGTGTAAAGTATGCCAGTGTGTGTTTGAAAGCACACACAATGGCCAAACACAATGGACAGATACAGGACACACACTGGACACACACACACTGGACACACACACTCACAGCATATAACTTTGTCCAAGTGGTGGTTAGAATGTTTGTCTTAACTAGCCTGATAAGTCAAACATTTCTGATATGAACATTGACATAAACCCTCTACATACTTGAGTTTCTCCAGTCTGCAGTGTGGATCCTCCAGTCCAGCAGAGAGCAGCTTCACTCCTGAATCCTTCAGGTCATTGTTACTCAGATCCAGCTCTCTCAGGTGTGAGGGGTTTGACTCCAGAGCTGGGACCAGAGAAGCACAGCCTTCCTCTGTGACTCCACAGCCTGACAGCCTGCAAAGAGATCATCATGACTTCACAAACACACTGTTAATTTAATGAGTAGAATGTACATATAGAAGGACAATAAGCTTTAATTGTGATTGATATGTGAAAATTAACAGAATATTTAGTTAGTTAACCACAACACCCCTGTGGTGAAACGATTATTGCTGTGGAAGGTAATGAGCAACATATTGTGTCCAGTGTGTGTGTGTCCTGTTGGTGTCCTATGTGTGTCCAGTGTGTGTGTGTGTGTGTGTGTCCTGTTGGTGTCCTATGTGTGTCGAGTGTGTGTGTGTGTGTGTGTCCTGTTGGTGTCCTATGTGTGTCCAGTGTGTGTGTGTGTGTCCTGTTGGTGTCCTATGTCTGTCCAGTGTGTGTGTGTGTGTGTGTGTGTGTGTGTGTGTGTGTGTGTGTGTGTGTGTGTGTGTGTGTGTGTGTGTGTGTGTGTGTCATGTTGGTGTCCTATGTGTGTCCAGTGTGTGTGTGTGTGTGTGTCCTGTTGGTGTCCTATGTGTGTTGTGGGTGAAAATATAACACATGGGCAAATGCATAAGATGTATAGAATAGCTGAAGGAGGGGGTCAGTCAAATGACTAACTGATGACCAATAGACATAGTTCGCATATTTTTGAGCTAAGTGCAGAGCCAAAGCATAGGGCTGTAAAATAGAGGAATGTATAGTATTTTTAGTATAGCTGGACACGCTAGAAACTGAGGAGACACATAGTCTGCTGATCCTAGATAATACACATACAAAAGAATGCATTTAGCTAAGTGCAGGAACAGCAAGGGTCTTGTCATCATTATAATCTGACGGAAAGCAGGTATGGGCGTTATTGAGCTGAACAAGCAGGATGCACGGATTGGAATGTAACGTAATTTACATGTGGGATGGGCTCATATGCAATATGTGGATAAATACTGGAGCCAGGGCTCTGGAAAAGGTGTGTGTTCCGCGGAGCACTCCGGCTTGCTATACTCTTGTATTAAAAGTCTATAATTGAATTCAAAGTTCTTGATTGTGTCATATTTGAACCGATTTGCCACCACAGTGTCCAGTGTGAATGTTTAGTGAGTGTGTCTTGCCAGTGTGTCCAGTGTGTGCGTGTGTAAAGTATGCCAGTGTGTGTTTGAAAGGACACACACAATGGCCAAACACAATGGACAGATACAGGACACACACTGGACACACACTGGACACACACAGGACACACACACACTGGACACACACAGGACACACACACTGGACACACACACACACAGCATATAACTTTGTCCAAGTGGTGGTAAGAATGTTTGTCTTAACTAGCCTGATAAGTCCAACATGTCTGATATGAACATTGACATAAACCCTCTACATACTTGAGTTTCTCCAGTCTGCAGTGTGGATCCTCCAGTCCAGCAGAGAGCAGTCTGACTCCTGAGTCTCCTGGGTGATTGTAGCTCAGGTCCAGCTCTCTCAGGTTTGAGGGGTTTGACCTCAGAGCTGAGTCCAGAGAAGCACAGCCTTCCTCTGTGACTAGACAGCCTGACAGCCTGCAAAGAGTCAAATCAAATCACACTGATATTCTTTGGTGGTGAAAATAGTGGCAGTATATATTTTTTCAACATATTTAGATATATTAGTGTCCTGAAACCTGCCATATCTATTCAGAAATTAATGGTTTGGAAATCAAAATGTTTCATATGAGGTGACATTAATGCATCATAGTTTGTTTTGGATGTATTTTGGGTTATGTTTTGTCGATTATTAACTGAATAGTGGATGATGACTGGAGAAATGTTCTTCATAAGTGAGTAGATAACACGACTAGATTAATCCTGAGGATGCCATGATTAAAAAAGATATTTAATGAATCATGATAATAATGAGTTAGAATGTTACAGAGGCTACAACAAAACATGCTAACCTCTCACCATTACCAATAACAGAGGATACAACAAACCATGCTAACCTCTCACCATTACCAATAACAGAGGCTACAACAAAACATGCTAACCTCTCACCATTACCAGTAACAGAGGGTACAACAAAACATGCTAACCTCTCACCATTACCAATAACAGAGGCTACAACAAAACATGCTAACCTCTCACCATGACCAATAACAGAGGCTACAACAAAACATACTAACCTCTCACCATTACCAATAACAGAGTACAACAAAACATGCTAACCTCTCACCATTACCAATAACAGAGGCTACAACAAAACATGCTAACCTCTCACCATGACCAATAACAGAGGTTACAACAAAACATACTAACCTCTCACCATTACCAATAACAGAGGCTACAACAAAACATGCTAACCTCTCACCATAACCAATAACAGAGGCTACAACAAAACATGCTAACCTCTCACCATTACCAATAACAGCTACAACAAAACATGCTAACCTCTCACCATTACCAATAACAGAGGCTACAACAAAACATGCTAACCTCTCACCATTACCAATAACAGAGGCTACAACAAAACATGCTAACCTCTCACCATTACCAATAACAGAGTACAACAAAACATACTAACCTCTCACCATTACCAATAACAGAGGACAACAAAACATGCTAACCTCTCACCATTACCAATAACAGAGGCTACAACAAAACATGCTAACCTCTCACCATGACCAATAACAGAGGTTACAACAAAACATACAAACCTCTCACCATTACCAATAACAGAGGCTACAACAAAACATGCTAACCTCTCACCATAACCAATAACAGAGGCTACACAAAACATGCTAACCTCTCACCATTACCAATAACAGCTACAACAAAAACATGCTAACCTCTCACCATTACCAATAACAGAGGCTACAACAAAACATGCTAACCTCTCACCATTACCAATAACAGAGGCTACAATAAAACATGCTATCCTCTCACCATTACCAATAACAGAGGCTACAACAAAACATGCTAACCTCTCACCATGACCAATAACAGAGGTTACAACAAAACATACTAACCTCTCACCATTACCAATAACAGAGGCTACAACAAAACATGCTAACCTCTCACCATTACCAATAACAGAGACTACAACAAAACATACTAACCTCTCACCATTACCAATAACAGAGGCTACAACAAAACATGCTAACCTCTCACCATTACCAATAACAGAGGCTACAACAAAACATACTAACCTCTCACCATTACCAACAGAGGGGGTGTGATATTTGTGCCTCTGTAACTTTCTCATTCATCATCATTGACGATTCATTCCTGATTATTCATAATCATGGTAGCATCCACATGAATGTAGAAGTGTTCAGAAACATCTTCTATTCTTACTGACAATACAAGTGAAGTGACTCCAAAATGACAAGACATTATTCCCCATTCAGTTTCTATTAGGAAAACATCTAAAACACAACCAAGACAAACTGCAAATGAAATCAACAAGTTAGTAGAATCACAAGCTTGATGTAATCACTGCAGGCTTGGAATATGGGACCAAATACTAAACTTATGACTAAAATAATTTATCCAAAATACTATGACCTTTTCAAATGGGAGAACTAGATACATAAAGGGTTTTCATTTATAACATGTAAAATATATATGTATGAAAATACCTTTAAATAAAAGGTGACATTCTGTACTGTCTCCTAATATGAAACATTATATCTCAAATTCAAAATGATGGAGCACCAAATTTAAAACTGTAAGCTTCACTGTCCAAACACATATGGTGTGGACTATGTGTGTCTGGTAAACACATGTGGATCTGGTGAACAGTTATCACTTGTTGACCAACTACAGGAATACTGACCTCAGAGTCTCCAGTTTACAGTGGGGATTCCCCAGTCCTGCAGAGAGCAGCTTCACTCCTGAATCCTTCAGGTCATTGTTACTCAGATCCAGCTCTCTCAGGTGTGAGGGGTTTGACCTCAGAGCTGAGACCAGAGAAGCACAGCCTTCCTCTGTGACTCCACAGCCTGACAGCCTGACAAAGAGATCATCATGACTTCACAAACACACTGTTCATTTAACACCAGTAGTGTAGAAGGACAATGGCAGATGCATTTGGTTTATTCTCTCAAACAACATATAGATTCATCTTCCGTCTCCTAGAATTGTATGGTCATATTGTTATACTAATGTGAAAATCAAAAAATGTATTGAATATGTTATTCAATATAATATTATATACATATTATAATACATATTTTTCTCTAACTGAATATTTCTTTCTGATAATTAGTTCTTATATGTCATTTTATTTACTCACAGAGCAGCTCTGGAGGCTTTGACCACTGGCAGCAGCCTCAGAAGACCTTCCTCTGATCTCGAGTATTTCTTCAGGTCAAACACATCCAGCTCCTTTTCTGAAGTCAGCAACACAAAGACCAGAGCTGACCACTGTGCAGGTGACAGTTTGGCTCTAGAGAGACTTCCTGATCTCAGGAAGCGTTGGATCTCATCCACAAGAGAATGGTCATTCAGTTCATTCAGACAGTGGAACAGATTGATGCTCCTCTCTGGAGAGGGATTCTCCCTGATCTTCTCCTTGATGTACATGACTGTCTCTTCATGGCTCTGTGAGCTGCTTCTTGTCTTTGTCAGTAGACCTCGTAAGTGCTTCTGATTGGACTCCAGTGAGAGGCCCAGAAGGAAGCGGAGGAAAAGGTCCAGGTTTCCCGTCTCACTTTGTAAGGCTTTATCCACAGCACTCTTGTAGACAGTAACTTTCCGCCTTTGTTTGATCCTCACAGAAAAGTTCCTGGACGTTGATTGCAGTTTGTCCATTAGATTCTCATTGTTGTTGATGAATGAGAGGAACACATATACAGCAGCCAGAAACTCCTGAATGCTCAGATGAACAAAGCAGTACACCTTGTCCTGGTACAGCCCACATTCCTCTTTAAAGAGCTGTGTGCACAATCCTGAGTAGACTGAGGCTTCATTGACATCAATGCCAGCCTCTTTCAGGTCTTCTTCATAGAAAATCAGATTGCCCTTCACAAGCTGTTGAAAAGCCAGTTTTCCAAGTGACAGAATGCTCTCTTTATTCCAGTGTGGACCTGACTCTTCTTTCCCATGATACTTTTCATTCTTCTGTTTGGTATGAAACACAGCAAGGTGTGTGTACATCTCAGTCAGTGTCTTGGGCATCTCTTCTCTCTTATGTTTCAGCATGTGTTCAAGGACTGTTGCAGAAATCCAACAGAAGACTGGAATGTGGCACATAATGTGGAGGCTTCTTGATGTCTTTATGTGTGAGATGATTCTGCTGGCCAGGTCCTCATCCCTGAATCTCTTCCTGAAGTACTCCTCCTTCTGTGGGTCATTGAACCCTCGTACCTCTGTCACCTGGTCGACACACCCTGAAGGGATCTTATTGGCTGCTGCTGGTCGGGTAGTTATCCAGAGGAGAGCAGAGGGAAGCAGATTTCCCTTGATGAGATTTGTCAGCAGAACATCCACTGAGGTTGACTCTGTGACGTCCCAACAGATCTTGTTCTTCTGGAAGTCTAGGGGCAGTCGGCACTCATCCAGACCATCAAAGATGAACAGAACTTTGTACTTGCTGTAGATGGAGATTCTTGATTGTTTGGTTTCGATTGAGAAGTGATTGAGAAGTTCAATCAAAGTGTGTTTGGCCCCTTTCATCAAATTCAGCTCCCGGAAAGGGAATGAAAACACAAATTGGACATCCTGATTTGCTTTTCCTTCAGCCCAGTCCAGAATGAACTTCTGCACAGAGACTGTTTTTCCAATGCCAGCGACTCCCTTTGTCAGAACAGTTCTGATAAGTTTGTCTTGTCCAGTTAAGGGTTTGAAGATGTCGTTACATTTGATTGCAGTCTCTGGTCTTGCTTGTTTCCTGGGTGTTGTCTCAATCTGTCTCAGCTCATGTTCATTGTTGACCTCTCCTGTTCCACCCTCTGTGATGTAGAGCTCTGTGTAGATCTTATTGAGAAGTGTTGGGTTTCCTTGTTTAGCGATCCCCTCAAATACACATTGAAACTTCTTCTTTAGATTAGATTTGAGTTCACGTTGGCAAATCACAGCAAGCTCATCTGAATGAATAAATAACACAGAGGATATTAATATTACATCTGTTTTAATGTCTACAGTACTGAAGGACTGTTATAAAGTTCAATTATAATCATTTATTCTCTTAACTGTCTGATGAATGTGTAAATGTTTTCATAATGCATTACAGACTGGTGTGACTGATTATATTTTCCCAAGATGGCGTAGCAGTAAGACGTCGTGTCGTAAGTGTCGTGTCGCGTCCCTTTGTATATATCGTTTTTTTTCTCGTTTTTACATATTTTTCTTCGCATATCCTGTTAGGGAAGTTGCGAATTTTCGCAGCTTTTTGTTAAAAATCGCGCAACATTTCAGCGCCCTGCTATTCATGCCAGGAATATAGTATATGCATATGATTAGTATGTGTGGATAGAAAACACTCAGACGTTTCTAAAACTGGTTAAATCACGGCTGTGACTATAACAGAACGTGCGTTTCATCGAAAAGTGCAGGAAAATCTGATCACTGAAAATGGAAAAAAATATCCATGCGCCACTTCCAGGAATTGTTATAGGCGAACCGGATTAAATGAGGTCGAGATTGCAGTACCTACAGCTTCCACAGGGTTTGATTCTTGGTCAAACCGACACAAGGGAACCGATTCCCTCCGGTCTCCGACCGGATGTTTTGGTTGAGATTTCTCCGGACATTTTTTCTAGACGGACACCTATAGAATTTACATCGCCTCCTGATTAATTTTATCGCTTATTAGTGTGTACTAATACCTAAAGTTGCATTACAAAAGTATTTCGAAGTGTTTTGTGAAAGTTTATCGTCGACTTTTTTAATTAAAAAAAATGACGTTACGTTCTAAAACGCAATTTTCTTCCGTTGTTCACACAGTATTCATAGATCGATATCTAGGCTATATATGGACCGATTTAATCTAAAAAAGACCCAAGATGATGTTTATGGGACATCTAGGAGTGCCAAGAAAGAAGCTCGTCAAAGGTAATGAATGTTTTATATTTTATTTCTGCGTTTTGAGTAGCCCCCGGCTATCGCAAAATCTGTCGTTAGGTGACGTTGCTGTATTCTGGGGGATACATGCTATCAGATAATAGCTACAAAATGCTTTTGCCGAAAAGCATTTTACAAATCTGACTTGGTGGATAGATTCACAACGAGTGTAGCTTTAATTCAGTACATTGTATGTCCATTTTAATGAAAGTTTGAGTTTTATCAACCACTATAGGTGGCGCTCTTGAACATTTCCGCTGATTGATGTTCCTACCACGGGACCACGGCCCTAACAATTAAAACATTTTGCTAAACCTCAACTTCTAAATACTCTCCTGCAACCCGCCTCACCCAATGTAGCTATTTTTCCTAAAGTATTTATATTTACTTCGGATCCGGAACCCCTCGACTGAAGCTAGCCAGCTAACCACCAGCTATGCTAGCGGTCTTCAGCTAACCGGTCATCAGCTAACCTTTAGCTCGGAAAGCTCTTGCCAGTTCGAACAACACGACTCTAACCAGAGCATAACGGACCTATTTTTTTTTTTTTATCCCCGGATTCCCACCACAAACGGAACATCTTCAGCTGGATCTTCACAATCTAGCTAACCGCAACCACAGATGATTACTCCTTGCTAGCGTTTCCACCCACTTAACTCTCTAGCCCTTGCTATCTCCTTGCTTGCTAATTCGGCCTGCTAACTGCTAGCTTGTTTAGCCCCGGTCCGCTAACTGCTACCTTGTTTAGCCCCGGCCTACTAACTGTTAGCTTGTTAGCACAGGCCTGCTAACCGTCTGAATCGCCGCGTCCCAAACACTCACTGGACCCATATTTACTTTCTATCTCTTTCTATTTTTAATTTGTTTATACCTTCCTGTAACCTGCCTCACCCAATGTGATACGGAATCGCTATTATTTTCAATTTTTAGAACACACTCAAGAACTTCCAGAAGCTAACCAGCTAACTAGCTACAAGCTATTTAGTCATTGTTAGTTTTTTTTACCTGGATAACACTCGCCAGTCCAGCTTCCCTGCCCCATCCACCGCTGCCCCCTGGACACTGATCACTTGGCTACATAGCTGATGCATGCTGGACTGTCCATTAACCTCTTGCTTCTACTTGGGACGCTTGCGTCCCAACTAGAGCTCTGGAAATGCAAATGCGCTACGCTAAATGCTAATAGTATTAGTTAAAACTCAAAAGTTCATTAAAATACACATGCAGGGTATCAAATTAAAGCTACACTCGTTGTGAATCCAGGCAACAAGTCCGATTTTTAAAATGCTTTTCGGCGACAGCATGAGAAGCTATTATCTGATAGCATGCACCAATACACTACAACACAAAAGCACAGCAGGGGACGTAAACAAAATAATTAGCATTTCGGCGTTACACAAACCGCACAATAAAATAGAAAACAGTCATTACCTTTCACCATCTTCTTTGTTGGCACTCCTAGATGTCCCATAAACACTATTGGGTCTTTATTTCGATTAAATCGGGCCATATAAAGCCAAGATATCGTTATATGTAGACTGTGTGATAAACGAAAAAAACAGCGATTTCACAACGTAACGTCATTTTTTAAAATTCAAAAAGTAGACGATAAACTTTCACAAAACACTTCGAAATACGTTTGTAATGCTACTTTAGGTATTAGTAAACGTTAATAAGCGATAAAAATCATCCGTAGGCGATGTAAAAATCATTAGCTGTCGTCTTGGAAAAAATTTCACGAGAGAGCTCTTCCAGAATGATCTGGGCGGAGACTGGAGGTAAGTGGTGCCCCTGTTTCGGTTCAACCAAGAATCAAAGATGATTCAATTCACAAAGAGTCTAGACAACATGGGGATGCTGTGGGAGTTGAATGCTCGGTCTTATCTAATTCGGCTCACTGTTAACAATTGCTGGAAGTGGCGCAAGGATATTTATTTCCATTTTCTGTGATCAGGTTTTCCTGCGCTTTCCGATGTAACGCACGTTATGTTATAGCCACAGTCGTGATTTAACCAGTTTTAAAAACGTCCGAGGGTTTCCTATCCACACATTCTAACCATATGAACGTACTATATTCCTGGCATGAGTAGCAGGGCGCTGAAATGTTGCGCGATTTTTAACAAAATGTTCAAAAAAGTAGAGGGTAGGAGCAACTAGTTAATCACGGTTACTCCATTCTGCTTGTTTATGTTTTATCTGTCGGCCCCAGCCGCACTCAGGCTTTGTGTGTAGTTAATCCGACCCTCCCTCTGCCCAGTTAATGCCATTTTACCTGCTGTTGTTGTGCTAGCTGATTAGCTGTTGTTGTCTCACCTACTGTTTTAGCTAGCTCTCCCAATTCAACACCTGTGATTACTGTATGCCTCGCTGTATGTCTCTCTAAAATGTCAATATGCCTTGTATACTGTTGTTGAAGTTAGTTATCATTGTTTTAGTTTACAATGGAGCCCCTAGTTCCACTCTTCATACCCCTGATACCTCCTTTGTCCCACCTCCCACACATGCGGTGACCTCACCCATTACAACCAGCATGTCCAGAGATACAACCTCTCTCATCATCACCCAGTGCTTGGGCTTACCTCCGCGGTACCCGCACCTCATCATACCCCTGTCTGCGCATTATGCCCTGAATATATTCTACCATGCCCAGAAACCTGCTCCTCTTATTCTCTGTCCCCAACGCTCTATGCGACCAGTTTTGATAGCCTTTAGCCGCACCATCATACTACTCCTTCTCTGTTCCGCGGGTGATGTGGAGGTAAACCCAGGCCCTGCATGTCCCCAGGCACCCTCATTTGTTGACTTCTGTGATCGAAAAAGCCTTGGTTTCATTCATGTCAACATCAGAAGCCTCCTCCCTAAGTTTGTTTTACTCACTGCTTTAGCACACTCTGCTAACCCTGATGTCCTTGCCGTGTCTGAATCCTGGCTCAGGAAGGCCACCAAAAATTCAGAGATTTCCATACCCAACTATAACATCTTCCGTCAAGATAGAACTGCCAAAGGGGGAGGAGTTGCAGTCTACTGCAGAGATAGCCTGCAAAGTAATGTCATACTTTCCAGGTCCATACCCAAACAGTTCGAACTACTAATTTTGAAAATTACTCTCCAGAAATAAGTCTCTCACTGTTGCCGCCTGCTACCGACCCCCCTCAGCTCCCAGCTGTGCCCTGGACACCATTTGTGAATTGATCGCCCCCCATCTAGCTTCAGAGTTTGTTCTGTTAGGTGACCTAAACTGGGATATGCTTAACACCCCGGCAGTCCTACAATCTAAGCTAGATGCCCACAATCTCACACAAATCATAAAGGAACCCACCAGGTACAACCCTAACTCTGTAAACAAGGGCACCCTCATAGACGTCATCCTGACCAACTGGCCCTCCAAATACACCTCCGCTGTCTTCAACCAGGATCTCAGCGATCACTGCCTCATTGCCTGTATCCGCTACGGAGCCGCAGTCAAACGACCACCCCTCATCACTGTCAAACGCTCCCTAAAACACTTCTGTGAGCAGGCCTTTCTAACCGACCTGGCACGGGTATCCTGGAAGGACATTGACCTCATCCCGTCAGTTGAGGATGCCTGGTCATTCTTTAAAAGTAACTTCCTCTCCATTTTAGGTAAGCATGCTCCGTTCAAAAAGTGCAGAACCAAGAACAGATACAGCCCTTGGTTCACTCCAGACCTGACTGCCCTCGACCAGCACAAAAACATCCTGTGGCGGACTGCAATAGCATCGAAAAGTCCCCGCGATATGCAACTGTTCAGGGAAGTCAGGAACCAATACACGCAGTCAGTCAGGAAAGCTAAGGCCAGCTTCTTCAGGCAGAAGTTTGCATCCTGTAGCTCCAACTCCAAAAAGTTCTGGGACACTATGAAGTCCATGGAGAACAAGAGCACCTCCTCCCAGCTGCCCACTGCACTGAGGCTAGGTAACACGGTCACCACCGATAAATCCATGATTATCGAAAACTTCAACAAGAATTTCTCAACGGCTGGCCATGCCTTCCGCCTGGCTACTCCAACCTGGTTTCCGAGCCGGTCACGGGTGCACCTCAGCCACGCTCAAGGTACTAAACGATATCATAACCGCCATCGATAAAAGACAGTACTGTGCAGCCGTCTTCATCGATCTTGCCAATGCTTTCGACTCTGTCAATCAGCATATTCTTATCGGCAGACTCTACAGCCTCGGTTTTTCGGATGACTGCCTTGCCTGGTTCACCAATTACTTTGCAGACAGAGTTCAGTGTGTCAAATCGGAGGGCATGCTGTCCGGTCCTCTGGCAGTCTCTATGGGGGTGCCACAGGGTTCAATTCTCGTGCCGACTCTTTTCTCTGTATATATCAATGATGTTGCTCTTGCTGCGGGCCATTCCCTGATCCACCTCTACGCAGACGACACCATTCCATATACTTCCGGCCCGTCCTTGGACACTGTGCTATCTAACCTCCAAACGAGCTTCAATGCCATACAACACTCCTTCCGTGGCCTCCAACTGCTCTTAAACGCTAGTAAAACCAAATGCATGCTTTTCAACCGTTCGCTGCCTGCACCCGCACGCCTGACCAGCATCACCACCCTGGATGGTTCCGACCTTGAATATGTGGACATCTATAAGTGCCTAGGTGTCTGGCTAGACTGTAAACTCTCCTTCCAGACTCATATCAAACATCTCCAATCGAAAATCAAATCAAGAGTCGGCTTTCTATTCCGCAACAAAGCCTCCTTCACTCACGCCGCCAAACTTACCCTAGTAAAACTAACTATCCTACCGATCCTCGACTTTGGCCATGTCATCTACAAAATTGCTTCCAACACTCTACTCAGCAAACTGGATGCAGTTTATCACAGTGCCATCCGTTTTGTCACTAAAGCACCTTATACCACCCACCATTGCGACTTGTATGCTCTAGTCGGCTGGCCCTCGCTACATATTCGTCGCCAGACCCACTGGCTCCAGGTCATCTACAAGTCCATGCTAGGTAAAGCTCCACCTTATCTCAGTTCACTGGTCACGATGGCAACACCCATCCGTAGCACGCGCTCCAGCAGGTGTATCTCACTGATCATCCCTAAAGCCAATACCTCATTTGGCCGCCTTTCGTTCCAGTACTCTGCTGCCTGTGACTGGAACGAATTGCAAAAATCGCTGAAGTTGGAGACTTTTATCTCCCTCACCAACTTCAAACATCTGCTATCTGAGCAGCTAACCGATCGCTGCAGCTGTACATAGTCTATTGGTAAATAGCCCACCCATTTTCACCTACCTCATCCCCATACTGTTTATATTTATTTACTTTGCTGCTCTTTTGCACACCAATATCTCTACCTGTACATGACCATCTGATCATTTATCACTCCAGTGTTAATCTGCAAAATTGTAATTATTCGCCTACCTCCTCATGCCTTTTGTACACAATGTATATAGACTCCCCTTTTTTTCTACTGTGTTCTACTTGTTAATTGTTTACTCCATGTGTAACTCTGTGTTGTCTGTTCACACTGCTATGCTTTATCTTGGCCAGGTCGCAGTTGCAAATGAGAACTTGTTCTCAACTAGCCTACCTGGTTAAAAAAAGGTGAAATAAAATTTTTAAAAATAAAACAATATTATTGGTGTTATTGATGGTGTTATTAATGTTCTCTCTCTCTAAATTAACCAACACAACACATCCCTGCTGCTACTTGATGAGGTCACTAGGTGTTGTGTTAAGGCTGCTACAATATCATTGAGTTACACAGCTACTTTAGCTGTACTTTGTCTACAGCTTTTAAATGTTATAAAACATCATTCAACATGAGGCAGACAGATCTTACATTTCTCCAGTGTGTCAGCAAGCTCCTTCTGGTTCATTTTCCTCAGGACGTGCAGTGTGATCTTCAGAGCCCCCTCTCTGGCACTGCTCTCCTGCTTCTCATCTTCAGCATCCACCACTTCCTTATCCTGCTTCTGACTCTCAAAGCCTTCTGGGAGTTCTGGACTAAGAATCCTCTTGAACATCTTCAGCTTGTTCCTCACAAATGTCATAATTTTCTCTTCAAGCAACTGAAATAAATCAAATAAATAAGTTTAGCAAGAGACAAAATGCTTTCTCATTAACACATTAAAGAATGTTTGACACATCAACTTTGCTTGAAAAAAAAATGTACATAACAGGACCACATACACTGAATATGGAGGCCAGGTCTGTTTGATGACTCTGGGAAGACTGACCACTGAGAATCTCTGACTCTGATCTCTCCTGCTGGTTTCTGTGGACAAAACATGAGATTACATCTCTTCATCCAGGGAGTACACACACACACACACACACACACACACACACACACACACACACACACACACACACACACACACACACACACACACACACACACACACACACACACACACACACACACACACACACACACACACACACACACACACACACACACACACACACATACACACACAGAGTGAATGTTGTGTTTGTTTAATATTGTTTTAG
Source organism: Oncorhynchus nerka (assembly GCF_034236695.1). Classification (NCBI taxonomy): domain Eukaryota; kingdom Metazoa; phylum Chordata; class Actinopteri; order Salmoniformes; family Salmonidae; genus Oncorhynchus; species Oncorhynchus nerka. The sequence goes on along the minus strand of NW_027040392.1, from coordinate 160,127 downwards.
GACTATGAAAATTGACAAAATCATTAGCCTATGGATTATGAAAACAACAACAATAAATGGGAAAATGGAAGAGGAGAAATTACTAGAGACAGTGTTGTTTAACTCACTGACCATGACCCATGAGTTCTTCTTACCTTTGTTCAGTAGAAAAGTCTCCCTCTCTAAACTCTATAGGATGACGCAAAGACTTGTCACTCTTCATAGACACACAGCTGGGTACAGGGGAGGCTGGTCTCTCCTGCTTGATTGGACTTCAACACAACAGAGACAAACATTACATCTCTCATCTACTCTGAGCTCAGATGGGGAAACATAAGAAGAGTTTCATTCTATAACGTTTAAACGCTTTAAATTCATGTTCAGATATTTATATTTATCAATTTTCAGAAATGTTCGTAAATGAGCTTTTATTGTTTAAAGAAGTTATGTTTATGTTAATAGGTTATGTTTTTTTTGCTAAATGAGGGTACCTGCTTCTATAAACCAATGAGGAGATGGCACGTGGGTACCTGCTTCTATAAATCAATGAGGAGATGCAGCGCGAATTGCGTCACAAATAGAACTGACTTCTAGACGCTCGTTGCAGCGCGCGAGCAGTGTGTCATGTTTAATGACGAAATTAATTTAGCAACGCGAGCGTTGTAGTCAGTCTGTCAGCCCCGCTAAAAGGCTGGTGTCGTTACTCTGCCTTCTCCGGGGGCATGTTGAGGTAAATTTACTAACCAGGAGGGTTGAATGATGTAATTTATTGGAGGGCTGGAAGATGCACTCTCGAGGTTGTTAACTCACAATATCAGATATTAAGATGATTTTTATAATGAATGTATACTGAGGTTGAGGTTCTGACTAGTGATTATTTACCCGGGGTTCAATACCTCCTATTGAGGCGCCCTGAAAATAATATTCAAAAGTTCGGTCCTTGGACACAGAGGGTTTAAACACTAAAGTTACCGTCCATCTAGTGAAGAGAGGAGAACCGGACAGAGGTAGCCAGCATCCGTCAACGAGAGAGGGAGAAGCCTCACCGGGATTTAACAGGTGGAAGAAACAACCGGGAGCTCCATCGGTCCACAAGAAATGCAGACAGCCAGTGATGATGTAGTGGTAGCTATGGTAACTAGGATGCTGCTGGTAGAGTAGCTAGCTAGCTTACCGAGCTGTACCGAATGGCTAGGATAACTAGGATGCTGCTGGTAGAGTAGCTAACTAGATTACCGAGCTGTACCGACTAGCTAGCAGCTTGTTCGTCTGTACCTCGTCTCGATGATGATGAATCCGGTGAACCACAAAATGAAACAAGGATAGAGAGTGAAAAGGATATGGCTTCACTCATACTGTCTCTGACCGTAACGAAAAAAGCAAATTGAACAGTAAACTGTCTCAACACTGTAACAAACTCCGTCGTTATTCCCCAAGATCACCTCAGTCCACTCTGCGCGTAACCAGACAATCTCCTTGGCGCCACACTGAACGTGGACGCGGACAGTTCTGTACGGGGACGCGGATAGTTCTGTACGGGGACGCAGATAGTTTTGTACGAGGATGCAGACAGTTCTGTACGGGGATGAGGACAGTTCTGTACGGGACGCGGACAGTTCTGTACGGGGATGAGGACAGTTCTGTACGGGACGCGGACAGTTCTGTAAGGGGACGCGGACAGTTCTTTTCGGGGACAGTTCTGTACGGGGTCGAGGACAGTTCTGTACTGGGACGCGGACAGTTTTGTACAGGGACGCGGACAGTTTTGTACGGGGACGCGAACAGTTCTGTACGGGGACGCGGACAGTTCTGTATGGGGATGAGGACAGTTCTGTACGGGGACGCGGACAGTTCTGTACGGGGATGAGGACAGTTCTGTACGGGGACACGGACAGTTCTGTACGGGGACAGTTCTGTACAGGGACGCGGACAGTTCTGTACGGGGACGCGGACAGTTCTGTACAGGGACAGTTCTGTATGGGACGCGGACAGTTCTGTACGGGGACGCGGACAGTTCTGTACGGGGATGAGGACAGTTCTGTACAGGGACGCGGACAGTTCTGTACGGGGACAGTTCTGTACAGGGACGCGGACAGTTTTGTACGGGGACGCGAACAGTTCTGTACGGGGACGCGGACAGTTCTGTACGGGGATGAGGACAGTTCTGTATGGGACGCGGACAGTTCTGTACGGGGACGCGGACAGTTCTGTACGGGGACGCGGACAGTTCTGTACGGGGATGAGGACAGTTCTGTACGGGGACGCGGACAGTTCTGTACGGGGACAGTTCTGTACAGGGACGCGGACAGTTCTGTACGGGGACAGTTCTGTACAGGGACGCGGACAGTTCTGTACGGGGACAGTTCTGTACAGGGACGCGGACAGTTCTGTACAGGGACAGTTCTGTACGGGGACTGTTTGTACGGGTACGCGGATAGTTCTGTACGGGGACGCAGATAGTTTTGTACGAGGATGCAGACAGTTCTGTACGGGGATGAGGACAGTTCTGTACGGGACGCGGACAGTTCTGTACAGGGACGCGGACAGTTTTGTACGGGGACGCGAACAGTTCTGTACGGGGACGCGGACAGTTCTGTACGGGGATGAGGACAGTTCTGTATGGGAAGTGGACAGTTCTGTACGGGGACGCGGACAGTTCTGTACGGGGACACGGACAGTTCTGTACGGGGATGAGGACAGTTCTGTACGGGGACGCGGACAGTTCTGTACGGGGACAGTTCTGTACAGGGACGCGGACAGTTCTGTACGGGGACGCGGACAGTTCTGTACAGGGACAGTTCTGTATGGGACGCGGACAGTTCTGTACGGGGACGCGGACAGATCTGTACGGGGATGAGGACAGTTCTGTACAGGGACGCGGACAGTTCTGTACGGGGACAGTTCTGTACAGGGACGCGGACAGTTTTGTACGGGGACGCGAACAGTTCTGTACGGGGACGCGGACAGTTCTGTACGGGGACGCGGACAGTTCTGTACGGGGACGCGGACAGTTCTGTACGGGGATGAGGACAGTTCTGTACGGGGACGCGGACAGTTCTGTACGGGGACAGTTCTGTACAGGGACGCGGACAGTTCTGTACGGGGACGCGGACAGTTCTGTACGGGGACGCGGACAGTTCTGTACAGGGACAGTTCTGTACGGGGACTGTTTGTACGGGTACGCGGACAGTTCTGTACTGGGACGCGGACAGTTCTGTATGGTGAAAGTTCTGTATGGGGGACAGTTCTGTACGGGGACGCGGACAGTTCTGTACGGGGACAGTTCTGTACAGGGACGAGGACAGTTCTGTACAGGGACGTGGACAGTTCTGTACGGGGACGCGGACTGTTCTGTACGGGGACAGTTCTGTACGGGGACAGTTCAATACGGGGACGCGGACAGTTCTGTACGGGGACGAGGACAGTTCTGTACAGGGACGTGGACAGTTCTGTACGGGGACGCGGACAGTTCTGTACGGGGACGCGGACTGTTCTGTACGGGGACAGTTTTGTACGGGGACAGTTCTGTACGGGTACGCGAACAGTTCTGTACGGGGATGAGGACAGTTCTGTACGGGGATGAGCACAGTTCTGTATGGGGATGAGGACAGTTCTGTACGGGGATGAGAACAGTTCTGTACGGGGATGAGAACAGTTCTGTACGGGGATGAGGACAGTTCTGTACGGGGACGAGGACAGTTCTGTACGGGGATGAGGACAGTTCTGTACGGGGATGAGGACAGTTCTGTACGGGGATGAGGACAGTTCTGTACGTGGACAGTTCTGTACGCGGACAGTTCTGTACGGGGATGAGGACAGTTCTGTACGGGGATGAGGACAGTTCTGTATGGGGATGAGGACAGTTCTGTACGGGGAGGAGGACAGTTCTGTACGGGGACGTGAACAGTTCTGTACGGGGATGAGGACAGTTCTGTATGGGGATGAGGACAGTTCTGTACGGGGATGAGAACAGTTCTGTACGGGGATGAGGACAGTTCTGTACGGGGATGAGAACAGTTCTGTACGGGGATGAGGACAGTACAGTACGGGGATGAGTACAGTTCTGTACGGGGACGAGGACAGTTCTGTACGGGGATAAGGACAGTTCTGTACGGGGATGAGAACAGTTCTGTACGAGGATGAGAACAGTTCTGTACGGGGATGAGGACAGTTCTGTACGGGGATGAGGACAGTTCTGTACGGGGATGAGGACAGTTCTGTACGGGGATGAGGACAGTTCTGTATGGGGATGAGGACAGTTCTGTACGGGGAGGAGGACAGTTCTGTACGGGGACGTGGACAGTTCTGTACGGGGATGAGGACAGTTCTATACGGGGATGAGGACAGTTCTGTACGGGGATGAGGACAGTTCTGTACGCGGACAGTTCTGTACGGGGATGAGGACAGTTCTGTACGGGGACGAGGACAGTTCTGTACGGGGACGAGGGCAGTTCTGTACGGGGATGAGGACAGTTCTGTTCGGGGACGGGACAGTTCTGTACAGGGACGAGGACAGTTCTGTACGGGGATGAGGACAGTTCTGTACGGGGACGCGGACAGTTCTGTACGGGGACGAGGACAGTTCTGTACGGGGACGAGGACAGTTCTGTACGGGGATGAGAACAGTTCTGTACGGGGACGACGACAGTGCTGTACGGGGATGTATGTATGTTCAGTACTGAGTCAATGTGCATGTAGTTGAGGTGCAGGGTACCAGGCTCTGGATAAGAGCGTCTGCTAAATGACTTAAATGTACATGTAGTTGAGGTAATAATGAGACTATAAGGAGTACCAGTACTGAGTCAATGTGCAGGGTACCAGGTAGTTGAGGTAATAATGAGACTATAAGGAGTACCAGTACTGAGTCAATGTGCAGGGTACCAGGTAGTTGAGGTAATAATGAGACTATAAGGAGTACCAGTACTGAGTCAATGTGCAGGGTACCAGGTAGTTGAGGTAATAATGAGGCTATAAGGAGTACCAGTACTGAGTCAATGTGCAGGGTACCAGGTAGTTGAGGTAATAATCAGACTATAAGGAGTACCAGTACTGAGTCAATGTGCAGGGTACCAGGTAGTTGAGGTAATAATGAGACTATAAGGAGTACCAGTACTGAGTCAATGTGCAGGGTACCAGGCAGTTGAGGTAATAATCAGACTATAAGGAGTACCAGTACTGAGTCAATGTGCAGGGTACCAGGTAGTTGAGGTAATAATGAGGCTATAAGGAGAACCAGTACTGAGTCAATGTGCAGGGGTACCAGGTAGTTGAGGTAATAATGAGACTATAAGGAGTACCAGTACTGAGTCAATGTGCAGGGTACAAGGTAGTTGAGGTAATAATGAGGCTATAAGGAGTACCAGTACTGAGTCAATGTGCAGGGTACCAGGTAGTTGAGGTAATAATCAGACTATAAGGAGTACCAGTACTGAGTCAATGTGCAGGGTACCAGGTAGTTGAGGTAATAATGAGACTATAAGGAGTACCAGTACTGAGTCAATGTGCAGGGTACCAGGTAGTTGAGGTAATAATGAGACTATAAGGAGTACTGGGATGCGGACATACCTAGAGTTAGGGGTTAAGGGACGCGGACAGTTCTGTACGGGGACACGGACAGTTCCAGAACGCGGACATGAGCAGTGCAACACAATCAACTAAACCCAGTCTTTACAGTGGGTTACATTAGTAATATTCATTTTTTATTATTATGTAAAACAAACATTCTACGTTGTTTTATAACAATATGTTGAGATCTGGGACCATGTTCACACAGTGTCTCAGAGTAGAACATTGGTCGTATAAGTGCTGAGAATAAAGACATCTTACACTTATGGGTATAAGTGGGTGGGTAACTATGCATGAAGTCTCTAATCCCACCTAGTCGGATATTTAGATATTTAGGACACCTCGTGAGCTGTCCTAAGTAGTTAAGAGTTAACAGCAGGTGTCCTAAGTAGTTAAGAGTTAACAGCAGGTGTCCTAAGTAGTTAAGAGTTAACAGCAGGTGTCCTAAGTAGTTAAGAGTTAACAGCAGCTGTCCTAAGTAGTTAAGAGTTAACAGCGGGTGTCCTAAGTAGTTAAGAGTTAACAGCAGCTGTCCTTAGTAGTTAAGAGTTAACAGCAGGTGTCCTTAGTAGTTAAGAGTTAACAGCAGGTGTCCTAAGTAGTTAAGAGTTAACAGCAGGTGTCCTTAGTAGTTAAGAGTTAACAGCAGGTGTCCTAAGTAGTTAAGAGTTAACAGCAGGTGTCCTTAGTAGTTAAGAGTTAACAGCAGCTGTCCTTAGTAGTTAAGAGTTAACAGCAGGTGTCCTAAGTAGTTAAGAGTTAACAGCAGGTGTCCTAAGTAGTTAAGAGTTAACAGCAGTGTCCTAAGTGAGTTAACAGCAGGTAAGTAGTTAAGAGTTAACAGCAGGTGTCCTTAGTAGTTAAGAGTTAACAGCAGCTGTCCTTAGTAGTTAAGAGTTAACAGCAGGTGTCCTAAGTAGTTAAGAGTTAACAGCAGCTGTCCTAAGTAGTTAAGAGTTAACAGCAGCTGTCCTAAGTAGTTAAGAGTTAACAGCAGGTGTCCTAAGTAGTTAAGAGTTAACAGCAGCTGTCCTAAGTAGTTAAGAGTTAACAGCAGGTGTCCTAAGTAGTTAAGAGTTAACAGCAGGTGTCCTAAGTAGTTAAGAGTTAACAGCAGCTGTCCTAAGTAGTTAAGAGTTAACAGCAGGTGTCCTAAGTAGTTAAGAGTTAACAGCAGGTGTCCTAAGTAGTTAAGAGTTAACAGCAGCTGTCCTAAGTAGTTAAGAGTTAACAGCAGGTGTCCTAAGTAGTAAAGAGTTAACAGCAGGTGTCTTGATAACACTATAGAATAATGCAGTGAGTCAGTGGTTCCTGTTCAACATGTAATTGTTTTGGAGCAGGTAAAAATAATGTTTTATATTTCTATATGATCAATCCATTAATAATGTAGACCTACATGCAACAGTATGTCTTGTGCTTTTGGCAATGATTTATGTATTATAATTATGTATAATATTTATGTATAACAAGTCATACCATGTATAGCATTTTGTCTTCATTTTGGCAGATTAACTCATGTTTTCACCCAGTGGCTAAGGAGGAGGAGACCTGGACTTGTGCCCTAAAGTTGAAAATGTGCTATTTGCTAACTGCTGGGTTGCATGATGTCATTTATTGACGGGCTGGAAGTCCCACTCTGTCTTTTCTATTCCGAGGTTGTTTATAAGCAATATCAGATATTAAGGTGATTTTTATAATGAATGTATACTAAGGTTGAGGTTTTGACTAGTGATTATTTACCTGGGATTCAATACCTGCTATAGTCACTTGTTTTTCTCTCCCAAAGCAACACAGCCCTAATAGGAGATATACAGCTAACTAAAGTAATGAGACCATTTTAGAAAACCATTTTAGAAAACCACATAGTCTGTGGTTGCATGCTATTGTATGTCCATCATATTGCTGCTTGTAGACTATAACTGATGCTTCATGGTCCATCATATTGCTACTTGTAGACTATAACTGATGCTTCGTGGTCCATCATATTGCTGCTTGTAGCCTATAACTGATGCTTTGTGGTCTTATGCTTCCATCTATTGGACATTTTGCAATTCAAAGTTATTAATTCACCTACAGACGTTGGTGGGGCAGCTGAGAAATAAAGAGTATTTTTCTTGTTAATAATTCCTTAGATCAGTCTCAAACCTGCCCCATCTACCCAAGCCAATTGCTAGACTTTCACATAGAGGTTACTTGGTCACACAGTTCAAACCACATTTGAAAAATAAAACACGTGGCTTGTTGATCAAGTGTTCTGCCTTGCAATAATAAATATAATAAAATAACAAAACAAAAACAGCAAAATGCTGAGACAGGTTTTGATTAACAAAATAATCAGTGCTAATTAATACCATAGTGGTATTTACTAACTTAATATTATTACTAAAACAGTTTCTAAAATAATTAGGGTTAAGGTTAATGCTAAAATAGGTCATACGTAGGGATAGATGCTGATGTAAAAAGGGCTTTATAAATACATTTGATTTGATTGTGAGGTTCAGGGTTTTTAAGGTAAAAAACAGTATGGGTTTATAGGTCTCTTGCTCCTCCCTGTGGCCTTCTGTAGGTACTACATAACTCATTCAGGACAACTGCTAGGCTCATAATCTGAAGTAGCAACTGCGTCAGATCTACAAATCAGTGAGCTACACCTGTCCATTTGTTTTCTAACTCAGTGAAACTGCGCAGCTTTCACTCAATCGGATGTCTACGAACGAACATTTCGATGCTTATCAAATTACCCAGCAGCCATTTAAACAACAAGTAGTCAAAAAAAAGTGTTATTTCTTAATTATAAAATGTATTCTGGCTGTTTAAATTGGCCACATCTTGAAAAAGAGGACAGTGACATACATTTTGTTTAGGTTCTATAACTTTTTCTGAAAACAAATATGCTTAACCATGACCAGAAAATGTTTAAGGTTTAGCACTGTGGGTCACCATTTAAATTAAAGCTATGCATGAGGTCTCTAGTCCCACCTAGTCAGCAGATATTTGGGACACCTCGTGAGCTGTCCTAAGTAGTTAAGAGTTAACAGCAGGTGTCTTGATAATACTATAGAGTTAATAGCAGGTGTCCTAAGCAGTTAACAGGTTCAGGTGTCTTGATAATCTATAGAATAATGAGTCATTGTTCCTTTTCAACAGCAGCAGTAAAAATAATGTTTTATATTTCTATATGATCAATCCATTAATAATATAGACCAACATGCAACAGTATGTCTTGTGCTTTTGGCAATGATTTATGTATAATAATTACAATAAGTCATACCATTTATGTCTGCACAGCATTGTGTCTACATTTTGGCACATTCTCCCAGTGGATAAGGAGTTGGTGTTGTGGCCAAAAGGTGGCTGGTTCAAATCCCGGGCCGGGAAAAAACCCACCAGAAGTGATCTGATGACTGGAAGGCTGCGTGATTCACATCCTCTAAACATTAACCTTCCGTTGATCAGAACTCCAGAGGTTCTTCTTCACTGAACCCAAATATATATATAATGTTTTAGTGGTTCCATATATTAAGGAAGTGATAGAAGCCTTTATGGTTCTATAAGGAACCTTATTTTCTGAGAGTGTAAAATAATAAACACGTTTTTCTTTTGATTATTTAATTATCTACATCATGTTATTTCAAGTTCTCCCTTTGGAGCACAACATCATGTTGTTAAATAATAATCCTAAATTGTACATGGATATAAATTGGGCATTTGAAGGCATCTAGGGTGTAATATGTGTTCAATGAATATGAACATTGTATGCAACATTATTGGCAACATTATTGGCAATGGACATGATACCTACTATGCCAAAGCTATTTAGAGTTGTTAAATGGAAGTGAAGAGTGTTGATCAACGGAAGTGTTGATATAACGGTTATATTGTCTAAAAGACGCATTTCATTATATTAGTCAATAATTAAGAGCAGGCAAAGTGGTCGTGTCATGTGGAAATTCTATCAAATGTCTAACATTGCAACGAGTACAGTCAGGGTGCTGAGGAACCCCTGCAGAATCTCCACAGACCCCGGATTGAGAACCCTGCAGTACCTCCACAGACCCCGGTTTGAGAACCCCTGCAGTACCTCCCAGACGGTTTGAGAACCCCTGCAGTACCTCCACAGACCCCGGATTGAGAACCCCTGCAGTACCACTGCCGACCCCAGATTGAGAACCCATGCAGTACCTCCCCAGACCCCGGATTGAGAACCCCTGCAGTACCTTCACAGACACCGGATTGAGAACCCCTGCAGTACCTCCACAGACCCCGGTTTGAGAACCCCTGCAGTACCTCCACAGACCCCGGATTGAGAACCCCTGCAGTACCTCCACAGACCCCGGATTGAGAACCCCTGCAGTACCTCCACAGACCCCGGATTGAGAACCCCTGCAGTACCTCCCAGACCCCGGATTGAGAACCCCTGCAGTTCCTCCACAGACCCCGGATTGAGAACCCCTACAGTACCTCCACAGACCCCGGATTGAGAACCCCTACAGAACCTCCACAGACCCCGGATTGAGAACCCCTGCAGTACCTCCACAGACCCCGGATTGAGAACCCCTGCAGTACCTCCGGATTGAGATCCCCTGCAGTACCTCCACAGACCCCGGATTGAGAACCCTGCAGTACCTCCACAGACCCCGGATTGAGAACCCCTGCAGTACCTCCACAGACCCCGGATTGAGAACCCCTGCAGTACCTCCCAGACCCCGGATTGAGAACCCCTGCAGTACCTCCACAGACCCCGGATTGAGAACCCCTGCAGTACCTCCACAGACCCCGGATTGAGAACCCCTGCAGAACCTCCACAGACCCCGGATTGAGAACCCCTGCAGTACCTCCACAGACCCCGGATTGAGAACCCCTGCAGTACCTCCACAGACCCCGGATTGAGATCCCCTGCAGTACCTCCACAGACCCCGGATTGAGAACCCCTGCAGTACCTCCACAGACCCCGGATTGAGAACCCTGCAGTACCTCCACAGACCCCGGATTGAGAACCCCTGCAGTACCTCCACAGACCCCGGATTGAGAACCCTGATTTAGCAGATGCTCTTATCCAGAGTGATTTACAGAAAGTGCATTCATCTTAATTAAGATAGCTGAATATATATATATATGTACATATATATATATACCCATCTAAAATCTATTAGTTAAAAATCTGAGAACAGTAATATTGAAGGTACCCATAACAACCATTTCTGATTAAAAACAAATGTGAACATTTTGGAAAAAACTCATAATAATGATATCAAAAATTGTCATCTCACCTCTTAGCTTTGGTGTCATGTTCCCCTGAGAGACTCATTTTAGAGGCAGGGCCCCCCTCCTCTCTCTCCCCAGAGAGACTCATTTTAGAGGCAGGGCCCCCCTCCTCTCTCTCCTCCTCATTTTGGAGGCAGGGCCCCCCTCCTCTCTCTCCCCAGAGAGACTCATTTTAGAGCACTGACCCCTAAACAGAGATCCAAAAATGTTGGGTGTGGTTAACACAGTAATTATTTAATGTTAATTGTTATCATTTATTAATTTTCTCTTATAAAACATTTACTAACAGACACAGAAACAATCAGATGATTTAATGCAATCACATGAAAACGTAGTTGTGACATTTCATCTCCATGGTAACTGTCTGTAATAATAATAAGTCACTGTTTGTTAAGGTAGTTATAGACAGTACAGCAACAATAATAATAATAATAATAATAATAATAAGTCACTGTTTGTTAAGGTAGTTATAGACAGTACAGCAACAACAATAATAATAATAAGTCACTGTTTGTTAAGGTAGTTATAGACAGTACAGCAACAATAATAATAATAATAATAAGTCACTGTTTGTTAAGGTAGTTATAGACAGTACAGCAACAATAATAATAATAATAATAAGTCACTGTCTGTTAAGGTAGTTATAGACAGTACAGCAACAATAATAATAATAATAATAATAATAAGTCACTGTTTGTTAAGGTAGTTATAGACAGTACAGCAACAATAATAATAATAATAATAATAATAAGTCACTGTTTGTTAAGGTAGTTATAGACAGTACAGCAACAACAATAATAATAATAATAATAATAATAATAAGTCACTGTTTGTTAAGGTAGTTATAGACAGTACAGCAACACAAGGCCATGTCTCACACTTGTTTTTATTCACTAACAGTAGGCTATTTATTGTCTTTCAGTCTGTTATTTTCTAAATGTATCTGAGAATATAGACAGAAGGGCTAAAACAGACATGAATGATCTGAGGGGGAAATCATTGATCCATTCAGAAAGGTTTCATATCTAAAGTAGACTAGGTTATAATGTATAGTAGTGGATTGTTAGTGATATGTAGATGTTATATTATGTAAAGTAGACTAGGTTATAATGTATAGTAGTGGGTTGTTAGTGATATGTTATATAGGTTATAATGTATAAGTCACTGTTTGTATATGTAGTGGGTTGTTAGTGATATGTAGATGTTATATTATGTAAAGTAACTAGGTTATAATGTATAGTAGTGGGTTGTTAGTGATATGTAGATGTTATATTATGTAAAGTCACTAGGTTATAATGTATAGTAGTGGGTTGTTAGTGAGTTATATTATGTAAAGTAGACTAGGTTATAATGTATAGTAGGGGTTGTTAGTGATATGTAGATGTTATATTATGTAAAGTAGACTAGGTTATAATGTATAGTAGTGGGTTGTTAGTGATATGTAGATGTTATATTATATAAAGTAGACTAGGTTATAATGTATAGTAGTGGGTTGTTAGTGATATGTAGATGTTATATTATGTAAAGCAGACTAGGTTATAATATAGTAGTGGGTTGTTAGTGATATGTAGATGTTATATTATGTAAAGCAGACTAGGTTATAATGTATAGCAGTGGGTTGTTAGTGATATGTAGATGTTATATTATATAAAGTAGACTAGGTTATAATGTATAGTAGTGGGTTGTTAGTGATATGTAGATGTTATATTATGTAAAGTAGACTAGGTTATAATGTATAGTAGTGGGTTGTTAGTGATGTGTAGATGTTATATTATGTAACGTAGACTAGGTTATAATGTATAGTAGTGGGTTGTTAGTGATATGTAGATGTTATATTATGTAAAGTAGACTAGGTTATAATGTATAGTAGTGGGTTGTTAGTGATGTGTTATATTATGTAAAGTAGACTAGGTTATAATGTATAGTAGTGGGTTGTTAGTGATATGTTATATTATGTAAAGTAGACTAGGTTATAATGTATAGTAGTGGGTTGTTAGTGATATGTAGATGTTATATTATGTAAAGTAGACTAGGTTATAATGTACAGTAGTGGGTTGTTAGTGATATGTAGATGTTATATTATGTAAAGTAGGCTAGGTTATAATGTATAGTAGTGGGTTGTTAGTGATATGTAGATGTTATATTATGTAAAGTAGACTAGGTTATAATGTATAGTAGTGGGTTGTTAGTGATATGTTATATTATGTAAAGTAGACTAGGTTATAATGTATAATAGTGGGTTGGTAGTGATATGTAGATGTTATATTATGTAAAGTAGACTAGGTTATAATGTATAGTAGTGGGTTGTTAGTGATATGTAGATGTTATATTATGTAAAGTAGACTAGGTTATAATGTATAGTAGTGGGTTGTTAGTGATGTGCAGATGTTATATTATGTAAAGTAGACTAGGTTATAATGTATAGTAGTGGGTTGTTAGTGATATATAGATGTTATATTATGTAAAGTAGACTAGGTTATAATGTATAGTAGTGGGTTGTTAGTGAAATGCAGATCAAGGTCTATACCTCGGCTATAGCCTACATATCATAGATGACCAGTCTAAACCTGTTCAGATCAGTTCACATAATGTTATAGTCCTACCAGTAGCAGGACAGAGAATGTACTGTATATAACCTACATATCATAGATGACCAGTCTAAACCTGTTCAGATCAGTTCACATAATGTTATAGTCCTTCCAGTAGCAGGACAGAGAATGTACTGTATATAACCTACATATCATAGATGACCAGCCTAAACCTGTTCAGATCAGTTCACATAATGTTATAGTCCTACCAGTAGCAGGACAGAGAATGTACTGTATATAACCTACATATCATAGATGACCAGTCTAAACCTGTTCAGATCAGTTCACAGAGACCATCAGGTTTATCAGCATGATAAGTGATCATAGCTCCAACCTACTCTGACTATTTAATGTCTGACATCGACTAACCTTATAATAGTGTGTAGAAAGCCAAGACCAACGAGAGTTTGCCCATCTTTCCTACGTCTCAACACATTTATCTGACTTCTAATGTACTGAGAAATATGTGTCACAGTTTCAACAGCCATTTTATAACTGCGTAGGCTACAAACATACTTTTAATTTCATATGAGGAAATCACATAACTTACAGTCACTGGTGCAGCCGCCTGTTTTCTTACAGATGAAGTAGCTTTCATAGGCAACTCATTCAACCAGCCTAAACAACAGTAAATAAAAGATGTCAAATGGTCAAAGGAGAACACATGAAAGACAGGTGTTTTGCTACAGATGTAGGATCTTAATTTGAGACAGTTTACTGAAGCAGAAAAATTATGTGGATTATAATTAACATTTTAAAGCGGAAAGGTGGAAATGACAAACTTCAGAAGCATTTTAAAACATCAAATACACTGCAAGTTTTAGTTTTCCTGCAACAGGGTGATCAAATTAAGATCCTACATCTGTACAGAGATGATGTCTTTATCTGAAAAAGGAAGTTTGAGTTATTAGCAATGAAGTTGCAACTGTCAGCTGCTGTAAACCTAAGTGATTGGATGTTATAGACCCCAATCTGAACAGTTTCTTCCCCGTGGTTACAGCCTTTAGCTCTATGCTCAGTCTACCTAGTTCAATATATTGTTGTACGTAAACTTTGTGCAAACTCCACCGCCTGTATTCTGTCTCTTAATGTTTTCTTTGACTAGCAGCACCATGTCACCATGTTAAATAATGTGTTCAGATGTAGGATCTTTCCAACTCTGAGGACATGTCATTGTGATGTCATTTATTACATTACAACCTGTTGATGAAGGCAACTAGAAGGCTGAACCCAGAAGACAACTCTAAATCAACACTTACTGATGTTATCCTAAAATCCTTTCAATCGTATTATTGTGTCTCTTTGTTCAATGAATGTCGGGCAGCCTGTGCTGTTAATATAGTTGAAAACAGCAGGCAGGGAGGTCAACACCCTACAGGCAGCCTGTGCTGTTAATATAGTTGAAAACAGCAGGCAGGGAGGTCAACACCCTACAGGCAGCCTGTGCTGTTAATATAGTTGAAAACAGCAGGCAGGGAGGTCAACACCCTACAGGCAGCCTGTGCTGTTAATATAGTTGAAAACAGCAGGCAGGGAGGTCAACACCCTACAGGCAGCCTGTGATGTTAATATAGTTGAAAACAGCAGGTAGGGAGGTCAACACCCTACAGGCAGCCTGTGCTGTTAATATAGTTGAAAACAGCAGGCAGGGAGGTCAACACCCTACAGGCAGCCTGTGATGTTAATATAGTTGAAAACAGCGGGCAGGGAGGTCAACACCCTACAGGC
This sequence comes from Oncorhynchus nerka, assembly GCF_034236695.1. Classification (NCBI taxonomy): domain Eukaryota; kingdom Metazoa; phylum Chordata; class Actinopteri; order Salmoniformes; family Salmonidae; genus Oncorhynchus; species Oncorhynchus nerka. Next base: position 145,002 of record NW_027040392.1, on the reverse strand, counting down.
AGCCTGTGCTGTTAATATAGTTGAAAACAGCAGGCAGGGAGGTCAACACCCTACAGGCAGCCTGTGCTGTTAATATAGTTGAAAACAGCAGGCAGGGAGGTCAACACCCTACAGGCAGCCTGTGCTGTTAATATAGTTGAAAACAGCAGGCAGGGAGGTCAACACCCTACAGGCAGCCTGTGCTGTTAATATAGTTGAAAACAGCAGGCAGGGAGGTCAACACCCTACAGGCAGCCTGTGCTGTTAATATAGTTGAAAACAGCAGGCAGGGAGGTCAACACCCTACAGGCAGCCTGTGCTGTTAAATAGTTGAAAACAGCAGACAGGGGAGAAAACAGCTGTTAATATAGAAAACAGCAGGGAGGTCAACACCCTACAGGCAGCCTGTGCTGTTAATATAGTTGAAAACAGCTGGCAGGGAGGTCAACACCCTACAGGCAGCCTGTGCTGTTAATATAGTTGCAAACAGCGGGGCAGCAGGTTGCATGTGTTAAAGGTCAACACCCTACAGGCAGCCTGTGCTGTTAATATAGTTGAAAACAGCAGGCAGGAGGTCAACACCCTACAGGCAGCCTGTGCTGTTAATATAGTTGAAAACAGCGGGCAGGGAGGTCACTACACCCTATATTGCACCAATAGGGTTAACCCACATGGTGGGAATTGTTACCTGGCTCACACAAAAGCATGTCTCAGACACCACTTCTGACACCAATGTAGCAAACAGCGGGGCAGGGAAGTGAACCCAGGTTGCATGTGTTAAAGGCCAAAAACCTACGCATCGCGCCATTGGCATCAATTGGGTAACTTGGTTGGAATTGTGACGTGGCTCATATAGTGAGGATCACTACACTATAGTGGAACTATGATACAATTACATTATCATATGAAATGTAGAGATCACTACACTATAGTGGAACTATGATACAATTACATCATCATATGAAATGTAGAGGAACTATGATATAATTACATTATCATATGAAATGTAGAGGTTCACTACACTATAGAGGAACTATGATACAATTACATTATCATATGAAATGTAGAGATCACTACACTATAGTGGAACTATGATATAATTACATTATCATATGAAATGTAGAGGAACTATGATACAATTACATTATCATATGAAATGTTAAATGTAGAACTATAATATATGAATATTGATATATTGAATTTGACTTGACCACGTCCAGTCAGCTCCATGTTGTATGATTAAACTGACACCAACCTGTCTCAGTAGAAGTAGACTGTTAGGAGTGTTTTACTGTCATTCACTATACTAACATTACACCACTGTTAGGAGTGTTTTACATTTAATTGTATCTACTGTTAGGAGTGTTTTACATTACACCAGACATTTAATTTATCTACATTCACTATACTAACATTACACCAGACATTTAATTACACCAGACATTTATCTACTGTTAGGAGTGTTATACTTCACTATACTAACATTACACCAGACATTTAATTTATCTACTGTTAGGAGTGTTTTACTTCACTATACTAACATTACACCAGACATTTAATTTATCTACTGTTAGGAGTGTTTTACTTCACTATACTAACATTACACCAGACATTTAATGTATCTACTGTTAGGAGTGTTTTACTTCACTATACTAACATTACACCAGACATTTAATTTATCTACTGTTAGGAGTGTTTTACTTCACTATACTAACATTACACCAGACATTTAATTTATCTACTGTTAGGAGTGTTTTACTTCACTATACTAACATTACACCAGACATTTAATTTATCTACTGTTAGGAGTGTTTTACTTCACTATACTAACATTACACCTATCCCGACTTTCGCCGAAGTTGGCTCTCCTGCCTGTTCGGGCACCGTCCTACTAGCCACCACCGATCCCTTTTTCGTTTGTCTGTTGGTTTTGTCTTATTAGTTTCACCTGTGTGTATTTTAGTTTAATTAACATCCTTATATGTAGTAGGTTGTCCCCCCCTTGTTTTGTGCGGGATTGTTTTTGTATTCATGTCAGTTGGTGTAGTACTTGTGTTTTATTCTCCGGTCTGTCTTTGATCCTGTGTTGGATTGTTCACCCTGTGTGTTGAAACCGTGTTTCTTGTGCTCCGGAGAATAAACTGTCTGCTCTCTGTGCCTGATTCCACCCACCCTGATAATATGTGACAACACTGGCAGGATTCTCACCTTGTAGCCTGAATTCACAACCAGAACATGTCAAGTCATTGAGATATTTTCTGTTCTGTTCTGTATATTCTGATGGATGAGGTCTGAGCTGGAATGTGAAGCTAACTGAATCTGGCTAACTTTAGAAAACCAGTATATCTAGCTAGTATCATAGTTTACCCCTCAGGCTACAATCAGGTTTCAGCATCAGGCAGGTATCAACATGCAGAGTCGTAGGCAACAACCTGGGTTGTATTCATTAGTTTACTCCACAGTCAACAATTTTAAAATGTTGCTGTCACGCCCTGACCACAGAGAGCCCTTGGTTCTCTATGGTGTTGTAGATCAGGGCATGACTAGGAGGGTGTTCTAGTTTTCCTATTTCTATGTTGGTGTTTTTGGTATGGTTCCCAATTAAAGGCAGCTGATTATCGTTGTCTCTAATTGGGGATCAGCTTCAGTCCTCCATTGTTGTTTTGTGTCTGTGTGTGTTGCACCACGTCGTCACGTTTTGTTGCTTGGTTATTGTTTTGTTAAGTAGTTTCACTTTAAATAAATATGTGGAATTCAACACATGCTGTGCCTTGGTCCGTCCATTACAACGACCGTGACAGTTGCATAAAACACAAACAGTTCACTGTAAACGCTGTACAATGTGACCTAAACAGTTCACTGTAAACGCTGTACAATGTGACCTAAACAGTTCACTGTAAACGCTGTACAATGTGACCTAAACAGTTCACTGTAAACGCTGTACAATGTGACCTAAACAGTTCACTGTAAACGCTGTACAATGTGACCTAAACAGTTCACTGTAAACGCTGTACAATGTGACCTAAACAGTTCACTGTAAACGCTGTACAATGTGACCTAAACAGTTCACTCTAAACGCTGTACAATGTGACCTAAACGGGTTCTGTTGCCAAACGTTTTGCTACGGTGGGAACTAATGAACAGTAGAAGATCACCCTGGTCTATAGACCTATGATACAGTTGGAGATCACCCTGGTCTATAGACCTATGATACAGTAGGAGATCACCCTGGTCTATAGACCTATGATACAGTAGGAGATCACCCTGGTCTATAGACCTATGATACAGTAGGAGATCACCCTGGTCTATAGACCTAAGATACAGTAGGAGATCACCCTGGTCTATAGACCTATGATACAGTAGGAGATCACCCTGGTCTATAGACCTATGATACAGTAGGAGATCACCCTGGTCTATAGACCTATGATACAGTTGGAGATCACCCTGGTCTATAGACCTATGATACAGTAGGAGATCACCCTGGTCTATAGACCTATGATACAGTAGGAGATCACCCTGGCCTATAGACCTATGATACAGTAGGAGATCACCCTGGTCTATAGACCTATGATACAGTAGGAGATCACCCTGGTCTATAGACCTATGATACAGTAGGAGATCACCCTGGTCTATAGACCTATGATACAGTAGGAGATCACCCTGGTCTATAGACCTATGATACAGTAGGAGATCACCCTGGTCTATAGGCCTATGATACAGTAGGAGATCACCCTGGTCTATAGACCTATGATACAGTAGGAGATCACCCTGGTCTATAGACCTATGATACAGTACACTCTTAGACTAAAGGGTTCCAAACGGGTCCTTCGGCTGTCCCCATAGGAGATTATTTTTCATATGAGAACACTGAGTTCCAGGTAGAACCCTTCTTGCTTCCATGTAGAACCCTCTGTGGAAATGGTTCTTCATGGAACCCAAAAGGGTTCTACCTAGTACCAAAAAGGGTTCTACAAAGGGTTCTCCTATGGGGACAGCCAAAGAACCCTTTTAGTTTCTACATAGTGTAGGAGTGATCACCCTGGGGCACACAGATGGGCACAGAACAAATTCACCCCACGCATCTAATACACATATATGTATATAATATCAAACATTTATTATCTATTACAACACTGTCCACCATAAATATCATCAAGTATATGAATACACATAACAATATCATCAACTATATGAATACACATAACAATCGTCGTCTTACCTTTTATCTCTCAATAGAAACAGAGTCTGAATGATCATCAGGTCATTGAATGTTACTTTCATTTGCTCTGCTCATTTACATATCAGGTTCTGCCTGTTCTCTCTCCCTCTCTCTTTATAGCTCTTAAAATGTGTCTTGGCATACATTCTACAACTGTCTGGAACTCTATTCTTCTGTCTCTCTCCATCACTTTCTCTGTGTCGTCTGTTGCTGTCTCCGTGTCTTGTCTGGTGTCTCTCTCCATCATATCCTATTCTGTTGCTGTGTCTGTGTCTTGTCTGTGTCTCTCTCCATCATATCCTAGTCTGTTGCTGTCTCTGTGTCTTGTCTGGTGTCTCTCTCCATCATATCCTATTCCTCTGTTGCTGTGTCTGTGTCTTGTCTGGTGTCTCTCTCCGTCATATCCTATTCTGTTGCTGTCTCGGTGTCTTGTCTGGTGTCTCTCTCCATCATATCCTATTCCTCTGTTGCTGTCTGTGTCCTGTCTGGTGTGTCTCTCCATCATATCCTATTCTGTTGTTGTCTCGGTGTCTTGTCTGTGTCTCTCTCCATCATATCCTATTCCTCTGTTGCTGTGTCTGTGTCTTGTCTGGTGTCTCTCTCCATCATATCCTATTCTGTTGCTGTCTCTGTGTCTTGTCTGGTGTCTCTCTCCATCATATCCTATTCCTCTGTTGCTGTGTCTGTGTCTTGTCTGTGTCTCTCTCCATCATATCCTATTCCTCTGTTGCTGTGTCTGTGTCTTGTCTGGTGTCTCTCTCCATCATATCCTATTCTGTTGCTGTCTCTGTGTCTTGTCTGGTGTCTCTCTCCATCATATCCTATTCTGTTGTTGTCTCTGTGTCTTGTCTGGTGTCTCTCTCCATCATATCCTATTCTGTTGCTGTGTCTGTGTCTTGTCTGTGTCTCTCTCCATCACCAGAAAATGTTGAGGGTTAGGCCTGCTACAATACAACATTCACAACATGACAACACAACTACATAACACCATTAAATACAGTTGAGGGTTACTACAATATGACAACACAACTACATAACACCATTAAATACAGTTGAGGGTTACTCAAACATGACAACACAACTACATAACACCATTAAATACAGTTGAGGGTTACTACAAACAACATGACAACACAACTACATAACACCATTAAATACAGTTGAGGGATACTACAATACAACATGACAACACAACTACATAACACCATTAAATACAGTTGAGGGTTACTACAATACAACATGACAACACAACTACATAACACCATTAAATACAGTTGAGGGTTACTACAATACAACATGACAACACAACTACATAACACCATTAAATACAGCTGAGGGTTACTACAATACAACATGACAACACAACTATATAACACCATTAAATACAGTTGAGGGTTACTACAATACCTCATGACAACACAACTACATAACACCATTAAATACAGTTGAGGGTTACTACAATACAACATGACAACACAACTACATAACACAATTAAATACAGTTGAGGGTTACTACAATACAACATGACAACACAACTACATAACACCATTAAATACAGTTGAGGGTTACTACAATACAACATGACAACACAACTACATACCGCCATTAAATACAGTTGGAATGTAGTTAGAACTCAAACTGTTTCCATCAAACAGAAAAACAACAATAAATCTGGATCAACACATTTAGATTTCTAGATGCTGCACTTTGCTGTTTCATTACCCAGACAGCTGTTTAAGGTCAGACCAAGGCAGAGTGTAGTATCAATACTTAGGGGTCATAGGTCATACCAAGGCAGAGTGTAGTATCAGTACTTAGGGGTCATAGGTCAGACCAAGGCAGAGGTAGTATCAGTACTTAGGGGTCATAGGTCAGACCAAGGCAGAGTGTAGTATCAGTACTTAGGGGTCATAGGTCAGATCAGTGGTCATGGTTAATATGCATGGACTAGAAAACAAACTTTAAAGCCATTTTTCTCAGATTCCCAGATTGTGTAGATGCTCTTTGTCTTTGTAGGACAGTAGTTCAGGTGGATGTTTGTCTTTGTAGGATAGTAGTTCAGGTGGCTGTTTGTGTATATGATGTTTGTCTTTGTAGGACAGTAGATCAGGTGGCTGTTTGTCTCTGTAGGACAGTAGTTCAGGTGGATGTTTGTCTTTGTAGGATAGTAGTTCAGGTGGCTGTTTGTGTAGATGATGTTTGTCTTTGTAGGACAGTAGTTCAGGTGGCTGTTTGTGTAGATGCTGTTTGTCTCTGTAGGACAGTAGTTCAGGTGGCTGTTTGTATAGATGCTGTTTGTCTTTGTAGGACAGTAGTTCAGGTGGCTGTTTGTGTAGATGCTGTTTGTCTTTGTAGGACAGTAGTTCAGGTGGCTGATTGTGTAGATGCTATTTGTCTTTGTAGGACAGTAGTTCAGGTGGCTGTTTGTCTTTGTAGGACAGTAGTTCAGGTGGCTGTTTGTCTTTGTAGGACAGTAGTTCAGGTGGATGTTTGTGTAGATACTGTTTGTCTTTGTAGGACAGTAGTTCAGGTGGCTGTTTGTGTAGATGCTGTTTGTCTTTGTAGGACAGTAGATCAGGTGGCTGTTTGTCTCTGTAGGACAGTAGTTCAGGTGGCTGTTTGTGTAGATGCTGTTTGTCTTTGTAGGACAGTAGATCAGGTGGCTGTTTGTCTCTGTAGGACAGTAGTTCAGGTGGCTGTTTGTGTAGATGCTGTTTGTCTTTTTAGGACAGTAGATCAGGTGGCTGTTTGTCTCTGTAGGACAGTAGTTCAGGTGGCTGTTTGTGTAGATGCTGTTTGTCTCTGTAGGACAGTAGTTCAGGTGGCTGTTTGTGTAGATGCTGTTTGTCTCGGTAGGACAGTAGTTCAGGTGGCTGTTTGTGTAGATGCTGTTTGTCTCTGTAGGACAGTAGTTCAGGTGGCTGTTTGTGTAGATGCTGTTTGTCTTTGTAGGACAGTAGTTCAGGTGGCTGTTTGTGTAGATGCTCTTTGTCTTTGAAGGACAGTAGTTCAGGTGGCTGTTTGTCTTTGTAGGACAGTGGTTCAGGTGGCTGTTTGTGTAGATGCTGTTTGTCTCTGTAGGACAGTAGTTCAGGTGGCTGTTTGTGTAGATGCTGTTTGTCTCTGTAGGACAGTAGTTCAGGTGGCTGTTTGTGTAGATGCTGTTTGTCTCGGTAGGACAGTAGTTCAGGTGGCTGTTTGTGTAGATGCTGTTTGTCTTTGTAGGACAGTAGTTCAGGTGGCTGTTTGTGTAGATGCTGTTTGTCTTTGTAGGACAGTAGTTCAGGTGGCTGTTTGTGTAGATGCTCTTTGTCTTTGAAGGACAGTAGTTCAGGTGGCTGTTTGTGTAGATGCTGTTTGTCTCTGTAGGACAGTAGTTCAGGTCTTTGCACTTAGTCTGCCTCCTGTCCCTCCCATCATCATGGTTACACCTTCCTGAAAACATTGACTCCATACTTTGCTGAAACCTGTTCTGCCAGTTCATGTCCTTAAAGACTAGAATGTTCCAATGTGGTCACCCAAAGAGATGACAGGATAGTTCACACATTCCTCATCCAGGGTTACAGTCAAACAGATATGTGACATTTCTGGTTGGTCAATAACATGAGGATGTTGTTCTGCACTGAGAATGTAATGCAAGTCAAGGTGTCCTTGGATGAATGTCAACAAGGTTTATAACCAACATTGTTAAACTAAATGTTGTAATTGAGAAAGAATTGTAATGTTTTATTGTCACATGCAGTGAAAAGTGTTGTTTTACAGGGTCAACCATAGTAGTACTGGTCCCCTAGGAACCAGCTTTAGGACCATGTGGACATCTCCTAGTGGTGGGGTTGTTAGGAGTGTTTATCAGACCATGTGGACACCTCCTAGTGGTGGGGTTGTTAGGAGTTTTTATCAGACCATGTGGACACCTCCTAGTGGTGGGTAGTTAGGAGTGTTTATCAGACCATGTGGACACCTCCTAGTGGTGGGGTTGTTAGGAGTGTTTATCAGACCATGTGGACACCTCCTAGTGGTGGGGTTGTTAGGAGTGTTTTTCAGACCATGTGGACACCTCCTAGTGGTCTGGTTGTTAGGAGTGTTTATCAGACCATGTGGACACCTCCTAGTGGTGGGGTTGTTAGGAGTGTTTATCAGACCATGTGGACACCTCCTAGTGGTGGGGTTGTTATTAGTGTTTATCAGACCATGTGGACACCTCCTAGTGGTCTGGTTGTTAGGAGTGTTAATCAGACCATGTGGACACATCCTAGTGGTCTGGTTGTTAGGAGTGTTAATCAGACCATGTGGACACCTCCTAGTAGTCTGGTTGTTAGGAGTGTTAATCAGACCATGTGGACACCTCCTAGTGGTCTGGTTGTTAGGAGTGTTAATCAGACCATGTGGACACCTCCTAGTGGTCTGGTTGTTAGGAGTGTTTATCAGACCATGTGGACACCTCCTAGTGGTGGGGTTGTTATTAGTGTTTATCAGACCATGTGGACACCTCCTAGTGGTCGGGTTGTTAGGAGTGTTTATCAGACCATGTGGACACCTCCTAGTGGTCGGGTTGTTAGGAGTGTTTATCAGACCATGTGGACACCTCCTAGTGGTCTGGTTGTTCGGAGTGTTTATCAGACCATGTGGAGACCTCCTAGTGGTGGGGTTGTTAGGAGTGTTTTTCAGACCATGTGGACACCTCCTAGTGGTGGGGTTGTTAGGAGTGTTTATCAGACCATGTGGACACCTCCTAGTGGTGGGGTTGTTAGGAGTGTTTATCAGACCATGTGGACACCTCCTAGTGGTGGGGTTGTTAGGAGTGTTTATCAGACCATGTGGACACCTCCTAGTGGTGGGGTTGTTAGGAGTGTTTATCAGACCATGTGGACACCTCCTAGTGGTCGGGTTGTTAGGAGTGTTCATCAGACCATGTGGACACCTAGTGGTCTGGTTGTTAGGAGTGTTAATCAGACCATGTGGACACCTCCTAGTGGTGGGGTTGTTAGGAGTGTTTATCAGACCATGTGGACACCTCCTAGTGGTGGGGTTGTTAGGAGTGTTTATCAGACCATGTGGACACCTCCTAGTGGTGGGGTTGTTAGGAGTGTTTATCAGACCATGTGGACACCTCCTAGTGGTGGGGTTGTTATTAGTGTTTATCAGACCATGTGGACACCTCCTAGTGGTCGGGTTGTTAGGAGTGTTCATCAGACCATGTGGACACCTAGTGGTCTGGTTGTTAGGAGTGTTAATCAGACCATGTGGACACCTCCTAGTGGTGGGGTTGTTAGGAGTGTTTATCAGACCATGTGGACACCTCCTAGTGGTCTGGTTGTTAGGAGTGTTAATCAGACCATGTGGACACATCCTAGTGGTCTGGTTGTTAGAAGTGTTAATCAGAACATGTGGACACCTCCTAGTGGTCTGGTTGTTAGGAGTGTTTATCAGACCATGTGGACACCTCCTAGTGGTGGGGTTGTTAGGAGTGTTTATCAGACCATGTGGACACCTCCTAGTGGTCTGGTTGTTAGGAGTGTTAATCAGACCATGTGGACATCTCCTAGTGGTCTGGTTGTTAGGAGTGTTAATCAGACCATGTGGACACCTCCTAGTGGTCTGGTTGTTAGGAGTGTTAATCAGACCATGTGGACACCTCCTGGTGATGGGGTTGTTAGGAGTGTTTATCAGACCATGTGGACACCTCCTAGTGGTGGGGTTATTAGGAGTGTTAATCAGACCATGTGGACACCTCCTAGTGGTGGGGTTGTTAGGAGTGTTTATCAGACCATGTGGACACCTCCTAGTGGTCTGGTTGTTAGGAGTGTTAATCAGACCATGTGGACATCTCCTAGTAGTCTGGTTGTTAGGAGTGTTAATCAGACCACGTGGACACCTCCTAGTGGTCTGGTTGTTAGGAGTGTTTGTCAGACCATGTGTACACCTCCTAGTGGTCTGGTTGTTAGGAGTGTTTATCAGACCATGTGGACACCTCCTAGTGGTGGGGTTGTTATTAGTGTTTATCAGACCATGTGGACACCTCCTAGTGGTCGGGTTGTTAGGAGTGTTCATCAGACCATGTGGACACCTCCTAGTGGTCTGGTTGTAGGAGTGTTTATCAGACCATGTGGACACCTCCTAGTGGTCTGGTTGTTAGGAGTGTAAATCAGACCATGTGGACACATCCTAGTGGTGGGGTTGTTATTAGTGTTTATCAGACCATGTGGACACCTCCTAGTGGTGGGGTTGTTAGGAGTGTTTATCAGACCATGTGGACACCTCCTAGTGGTGGGGTTGTTAGGAGTGTTTATCAGACCATGTGGACACCTCCTAGTGGTGGGGTTGTTAGGAGTGTTCATCAGACCATGTGGACACCTCCTAGTGGTCGGGTTGTTAGGAGTGTTCATCAGACCATGTGGACACCTCCTAGTGGTCTGGTTGTTAGGAGTGTTTATCAGACCATGTGGACACCTCCTAGTGGTGGGGTTGTTATTAGTGTTTATCAGACCATGTGGACACCTCCTAGTGGTCGGGTTGTTAGGAGTGTTTATCAGACCATGTGGACACCTCCTAGTGGTCGGGTTGTTAGGAGTGTTTATCAGACCATGTGGACACCTCCTAGTGGTCTGGTTGTTCGGAGTGTTTATCAGACCATGTGGAGACCTCCTAGTGGTGGGGTTGTTAGGAGTGTTTTTCAGACCATGTGGACACCTCCTAGTGGTGGGGTTGTTAGGAGTGTTTATCAGACCATGTGGACACCTCCTAGTGGTGGGGTTGTTAGGAGTGTTTATCAGACCATGTGGACACCTCCTAGTGGTGGGGTTGTTAGGAGTGTTTATCAGACCATGTGGACACCTCCTAGTGGTGGGGTTGTTAGGAGTGTTTATCAGACCATGTGGACACCTCCTAGTGGTCGGGTTGTTAGGAGTGTTCATCAGACCATGTGGACACCTAGTGGTCTGGTTGTTAGGAGTGTTAATCAGACCATGTGGACACCTCCTAGTGGTGGGGTTGTTAGGAGTGTTTATCAGACCATGTGGACACCTCCTAGTGGTGGGGTTGTTAGGAGTGTTTATCAGACCATGTGGACACCTCCTAGTGGTGGGGTTGTTAGGAGTGTTTATCAGACCATGTGGACACCTCCTAGTGGTGGGGTTGTTATTAGTGTTTATCAGACCATGTGGACACCTCCTAGTGGTCGGGTTGTTAGGAGTGTTCATCAGACCATGTGGACACCTAGTGGTCTGGTTGTTAGGAGTGTTAATCAGACCATGTGGACACCTCCTAGTGGTGGGGTTGTTAGGAGTGTTTATCAGACCATGTGGACACCTCCTAGTGGTCTGGTTGTTAGGAGTGTTAATCAGACCATGTGGACACATCCTAGTGGTCTGGTTGTTAGAAGTGTTAATCAGAACATGTGGACACCTCCTAGTGGTCTGGTTGTTAGGAGTGTTTATCAGACCATGTGGACACCTCCTAGTGGTGGGGTTGTTAGGAGTGTTTATCAGACCATGTGGACACCTCCTAGTGGTCTGGTTGTTAGGAGTGTTAATCAGACCATGTGGACATCTCCTAGTGGTCTGGTTGTTAGGAGTGTTAATCAGACCATGTGGACACCTCCTAGTGGTCTGGTTGTTAGGAGTGTTAATCAGACCATGTGGACACCTCCTGGTGATGGGGTTGTTAGGAGTGTTTATCAGACCATGTGGACACCTCCTAGTGGTGGGGTTATTAGGAGTGTTAATCAGACCATGTGGACACCTCCTAGTGGTGGGGTTGTTAGGAGTGTTTATCAGACCATGTGGACACCTCCTAGTGGTCTGGTTGTTAGGAGTGTTAATCAGACCATGTGGACATCTCCTAGTAGTCTGGTTGTTAGGAGTGTTAATCAGACCACGTGGACACCTCCTAGTGGTCTGGTTGTTAGGAGTGTTTGTCAGACCATGTGTACACCTCCTAGTGGTCTGGTTGTTAGGAGTGTTTATCAGACCATGTGGACACCTCCTAGTGGTGGGGTTGTTATTAGTGTTTATCAGACCATGTGGACACCTCCTAGTGGTCGGGTTGTTAGGAGTGTTCATCAGACCATGTGGACACCTCCTAGTGGTCTGGTTGTAGGAGTGTTTATCAGACCATGTGGACACCTCCTAGTGGTCTGGTTGTTAGGAGTGTAAATCAGACCATGTGGACACATCCTAGTGGTGGGGTTGTTATTAGTGTTTATCAGACCATGTGGACACCTCCTAGTGGTGGGGTTGTTAGGAGTGTTTATCAGACCATGTGGACACCTCCTAGTGGTGGGGTTGTTAGGAGTGTTTATCAGACCATGTGGACACCTCCTAGTGGTGGGGTTGTTAGGAGTGTTCATCAGACCATGTGGACACCTCCTAGTGGTCGGGTTGTTAGGAGTGTTATCAGACCATGTGGACACCTCCTAGTGGTGGGGTTGTTAGGAGTGTTTATCAGACCATGTGGACACCTCCTAGTGGTGGGGTTGTTAGGAGTGTTTATCAGACCATGTGGACACCTCCTAGTGGTGGGGTTGTTAGGAGTGTTTATCAGACCATGTGGACACCTCCTAGTGGTGGGGTTGTTAGGAGTGTTTATCAGACCATGTGGACACCTCCTAGTGGTGGGGTTGTTAGAGTGTTTATCAGACCATGTGGACACCTCCTAGTGGTGGGGTTGTTAGGAGTGTTTATCAGACCATGTGGACACCTCCTAGTGGTGGGGTTGTTAGGAGTGTTTATCAGACCATGTGGACACCTCCTAGTGGTGGGGTTGTTAGGAGTGTTAATCAGACCATGTGGACACCTCCTAGTGGTGGGGTTGTTAGGAGTGTTAATCAGACCATGTGGACACCTCCTAGTGGTGGGGTTGTTAGGAGTGTTAATCAGACCATGTGGACACCTCCTAGTGGTGGGGTTGTTAGGAGTGTTTATCAGACCATGTGGACACCTCCTAGTGGTCTGGTTGTTAGGAGTGTTAATCAGACCATGTGGACATCTCCTAGTAGTCTGGTTGTTAGGAGTGTTAATCAGACCATGTGGACACCTCCTAGTGGTGGGGTTGTTAGGAGTGTTTATCAGACCATGTGGACACCTCCTAGTGGTCGGGTTGTTAGGAGTGTTTATCAGACCATGTGGACACCTCCTAGTGGTCTGGTTGTTCGGAGTGTTTATCAGACCATGTGGAGACCTCCTAGTGGTGGGGTTGTTAGGAGTGTTTTTCAGACCATGTGGACACCTCCTAGTGGTGGGGTTGTTAGGAGTGTTTATCAGACCATGTGGACACCTCCTAGTGGTGGGGTTGTTAGGAGTGTTTATCAGACCATGTGGACACCTCCTAGTGGTGGGGTTGTTAGGAGTGTTCATCAGACCATGTGGACACCTCCTAGTGGTCGGGTTGTTAGGAGTGTTCATCAGACCATGTGGACACCTCCTAGTGGTCTGGTTGTTAGGAGTGTTTATCAGACCATGTGGACACCTCCTAGTGGTGGGGTTGTTATTAGTGTTTATCAGACCATGTGGACACCTCCTAGTGGTCGGGTTGTTAGGAGTGTTTATCAGACCATGTGGACACCTCCTAGTGGTGGGGTTGTTAGGAGTGTTTATCAGACCATGTGGACACCTCCTAGTGGTCTGGTTGTTAGGAGTGTTTATCAGACCATGTGGAGACCTCCTAGTGGTGGGGTTGTTAGGAGTGTTTTTCAGACCATGTGGACACCTCCTAGTGGTGGGGTTGTTAGGAGTGTTTATCAGACCATGTGGACACCTCCTAGTGGTGGGGTTGTTAGGAGTGTTTATCAGACCATGTGGACACCTCCTAGTGGTGGGGTTGTTAGGAGTGTTTATCAGACCATGTGGACACCTCCTAGTGGTGGGGTTGTTAGGAGTGTTTATCAGACCATGTGGACACCTCCTAGTGGTCGGGTTGTTAGGAGTGTTCATCAGACCATGTGGACACCTAGTGGTCTGGTTGTTAGGAGTGTTAATCAGACCATGTGGACACCTCCTAGTGGTGGGGTTGTTAGGAGTGTTTATCAGACCATGTGGACACCTCCTAGTGGTGGGGTTGTTAGGAGTGTTTATCAGACCATGTGGACACCTCCTAGTGGTGGGGTTGTTAGGAGTGTTTATCAGACCATGTGGACACCTCCTAGTGGTGGGGTTGTTATTAGTGTTTATCAGACCATGTGGACACCTCCTAGTGGTCGGGTTGTTAGGAGTGTTCATCAGACCATGTGGACACCTAGTGGTCTGGTTGTTAGGAGTGTTAATCAGACCATGTGGACACCTCCTAGTGGTGGGGTTGTTAGGAGTGTTTATCAGACCATGTGGACACCTCCTAGTGGTCTGGTTGTTAGGAGTGTTAATCAGACCATGTGGACACATCCTAGTGGTCTGGTTGTTAGAAGTGTTAATCAGAACATGTGGACACCTCCTAGTGGTCTGGTTGTTAGGAGTGTTTATCAGACCATGTGGACACCTCCTAGTGGTGGGGTTGTTAGGAGTGTTTATCAGACCATGTGGACACCTCCTAGTGGTCTGGTTGTTAGGAGTGTTAATCAGACCATGTGGACATCTCCTAGTGGTCTGGTTGTTAGGAGTGTTAATCAGACCATGTGGACACCTCCTAGTGGTCTGGTTGTTAGGAGTGTTAATCAGACCATGTGGACACCTCCTGGTGATGGGGTTGTTAGGAGTGTTTATCAGACCATGTGGACACCTCCTAGTGGTGGGGTTGTTAGGAGTGTTAATCAGACCATGTGGACACCTCCTAGTGGTGGGGTTGTTAGGAGTGTTTATCAGACCATGTGGACACCTCCTAGTGGTCTGGTTGTTAGGAGTGTTAATCAGACCATGTGGACATCTCCTAGTAGTCTGGTTGTTAGGAGTGTTAATCAGACCACGTGGACACCTCCTAGTGGTCTGGTTGTTAGGAGTGTTTATCAGACCATGTGTACACCTCCTAGTGGTCTGGTTGTTAGGAGTGTTTATCAGACCATGTGGACACCTCCTAGTGGTGGGGTTGTTATTAGTGTTTATCAGACCATGTGGACACCTCCTAGTGGTCGGGTTGTTAGGAGTGTTCATCAGACCATGTGGACACCTCCTAGTGGTCTGGTTGTTAGGAGTGTTTATCAGACCATGTGGACACCTCCTAGTGGTCTGGTTGTTAGGAGTGTAAATCAGACCATGTGGACACATCCTAGTGGTGGGGTTGTTATTAGTGTTTATCAGACCATGTGGACACCTCCTAGTGGTGGGGTTGTTAGGAGTGTTTATCAGACCATGTGGACACCTCCTAGTGGTGGGGTTGTTAGGAGTGTTTATCAGACCATGTGGACACCTCCTAGTGGTGGGGTTGTTAGGAGTGTTCATCAGACCATGTGGACACCTCCTAGTGGTCGGGTTGTTAGGAGTGTTCATCAGACCATGTGGATACCTCCTAGTGGTGGGGTTGTTAGGAGTGTTTATCAGACCATGTGGACACCTCCTAGTGGTGGGGTTGTTAGGAGTGTTCATCAGACCATGTGGACACCTCCTAGTGGTGGGGTTGTTAGGAGTGTTTATCAGACCATGTGGACACCTCCTAGTGGTGGGGTTGTTAGGAGTGTTTATCAGACCATGTGGACACCTCCTAGTGGTCTGGTTGTTAGGAGTGTTAATCAGACCATGTGGACACCTCCTAGTGGTGGGGTTGTTAGGAGTGTTAATCAGACCATGTGGACACCTCCTAGTGGTGGGGTTGTTAGGAGTGTTAATCAGACCATGTGGACACCTCCTAGTGGTGGGGTTGTTAGGAGTGTTTATCAGACCATGTGGACACCTCCTAGTGGTCTGGTTGTTAGGAGTGTTAATCAGACCATGTGGACATCTCCTAGTAGTCTGGTTGTTAGGAGTGTTAATCAGACCATGTGGACACCTCCTAGTGGTGGGGTTGTTAGGAGTGTTTATCAGACCATGTGGACACCTCCTAGTGGTCGGGTTGTTAGGAGTGTTTATCAGACCATGTGGACACCTCCTAGTGGTCTGGTTGTTAGGAGTGTTTATCAGACCATGTGGACACCTCCTAGTGGTGGGGTTGTTAGGAGTGTTTTTCAGACCATGTGGACACCTCCTAGTGGTGGGGTTGTTAGGAGTGTTTATCAGACCATGTGGACACCTCCTAGTGGTGGGGTTGTTAGGAGTGTTTATCAGACCATGTGGACACCTCCTAGTGGTGGGGTTGTTAGGAGTGTTTATCAGACCATGTGGACACCTCCTAGTGGTGGGGTTGTTAGGAGTGTTTATCAGACCATGTGGACACCTCCTAGTGGTCGGGTTGTTAGGAGTGTTCATCAGACCATGTGGACACCTAGTGGTCTGGTTGTTAGGAGTGTTAATCAGACCATGTGGACACCTCCTAGTGGTGGGGTTGTTAGGAGTGTTTATCAGACCATGTGGACACCTCCTAGTGGTGGGGTTGTTAGGAGTGTTTATCAGACCATGTGGACACCTCCTAGTGGTGGGGTTGTTAGGAGTGTTTATCAGACCATGTGGACACCTCCTAGTGGTGGGGTTGTTAGGAGTGTTTATCAGACCATGTGGACACCTCCTAGTGGTGGGGTTGTTATTAGTGTTTATCAGACCATGTGGACACTCCTCCTAGTGGTCGGGTTGTTAGGAGTGTTTATCAGACCATGTGGACACCTAGTGGTCTGGTTGTTAGGAGTGTTAATCAGACCATGTGGACACCTCCTAGTGGTGGGGTTGTTAGGAGTGTTTATCAGACCATGTGGACACCTCCTAGTGGTCTGGTTGTTAGGAGTGTTAATCAGACCATGTGGACACATCCTAGTGGTCTGGTTGTTAGAGTGTTAATCAGACCATGTGGACACCTCCTAGTGGTCTGGTTGTTAGGAGTGTTTATCAGACCATGTGGACACCTCCTAGTGGTGGGGTTGTTAGGAGTGTTTATCAGACCATGTGGACACCTCCTAGTGGTCTGGTTGTTAGGAGTGTTAATCAGACCATGTGGACACCTCCTGGTGATGGGGTTGTTAGGAGTGTTTATCAGACCATGTGGACACCTCCTAGTGGTGGGGTTATTAGGAGTGTTAATCAGACCATGTGGACACCTCCTAGTGGTGGGGTTGTTAGGAGTGTTTATCAGACCATGTGGACACCTCCTAGTGGTCTGGTTGTTAGGAGTGTTAATCAGACCATGTGGACATCTCCTAGTAGTCTGGTTGTTAGGAGTGTTAATCAGACCACGTGGACACCTCCTAGTGGTCTGGTTGTTAGGAGTGTTTGTCAGACCATGTGTACACCTCCTAGTGGTCTGGTTGTTAGGAGTGTTTATCAGACCATGTGGACACCTCCTAGTGGTGGGGTTGTTATTAGTGTTTATCAGACCATGTGGACACCTCCTAGTGGTCGGGTTGTTAGGAGTGTTCATCAGACCATGTGGACACCTCCTAGTGGTCTGGTTGTAGGAGTGTTTATCAGACCATGTGGACACCTCCTAGTGGTCTGGTTGTTAGGAGTGTAAATCAGACCATGTGGACACATCCTAGTGGTGGGGTTGTTATTAGTGTTTATCAGACCATGTGGACACCTCCTAGTGGTGGGGTTGTTAGGAGTGTTTATCAGACCATGTGGACACCTCCTAGTGGTGGGGTTGTTAGGAGTGTTTATCAGACCATGTGGACACCTCCTAGTGGTGGGGTTGTTAGGAGTGTTCATCAGACCATGTGGACACCTCCTAGTGGTCGGGTTGTTAGGAGTGTTCATCAGACCATGTGGATACCTCCTAGTGGTGGGGTTGTTAGGAGTGTTTATCAGACCATGTGGACACCTCCTAGTGGTGGGGTTGTTAGGAGTGTTCATCAGACCATGTGGACACCTCCTAGTGGTGGGGTTGTTAGGAGTGTTTATCAGACCATGTGGACACCTCCTAGTGGTGGGGTTGTTAGGAGTGTTTATCAGACCATGTGGACACCTCCTAGTGGTCTGGTTGTTAGGAGTGTTAATCAGACCATGTGGACACCTCCTAGTGGTGGGGTTGTTAGGAGTGTTAATCAGACCATGTGGACACCTCCTAGTGGTGGGGTTGTTAGGAGTGTTAATCAGACCATGTGGACACCTCCTAGTGGTGGGGTTGTTAGGAGTGTTTATCAGACCATGTGGACACCTCCTAGTGGTCTGGTTGTTAGGAGTGTTAATCAGACCATGTGGACATCTCCTAGTAGTCTGGTTGTTAGGAGTGTTAATCAGACCATGTGGACACCTCCTAGTGGTGGGGTTGTTAGGAGTGTTTATCAGACCATGTGGACACCTCCTAGTGGTCGGGTTGTTAGGAGTGTTTATCAGACCATGTGGACACCTCCTAGTGGTCTGGTTGTTCGGAGTGTTTATCAGACCATGTGGAGACCTCCTAGTGGTGGGGTTGTTAGGAGTGTTTTTCAGACCATGTGGACACCTCCTAGTGGTGGGGTTGTTAGGAGTGTTTATCAGACCATGTGGACACCTCCTAGTGGTGGGGTTGTTAGGAGTGTTTATCAGACCATGTGGACACCTCCTAGTGGTGGGGTTGTTAGGAGTGTTTATCAGACCATGTGGACACCTCCTAGTGGTGGGGTTGTTAGGAGTGTTTATCAGACCATGTGGACACCTCCTAGTGGTCGGGTTGTTAGGAGTGTTCATCAGACCATGTGGACACCTAGTGGTCTGGTTGTTAGGAGTGTTAATCAGACCATGTGGACACCTCCTAGTGGTGGGGTTGTTAGGAGTGTTTATCAGACCATGTGGACACCTCCTAGTGGTGGGGTTGTTAGGAGTGTTTATCAGACCATGTGGACACCTCCTAGTGGTGGGGTTGTTAGGAGTGTTTATCAGACCATGTGGACACCTCCTAGTGGTGGGGTTGTTATTAGTGTTTATCAGACCATGTGGACACCTCCTAGTGGTCGGGTTGTTAGGAGTGTTCATCAGACCATGTGGACACCTAGTGGTCTGGTTGTTAGGAGTGTTAATCAGACCATGTGGACACCTCCTAGTGGTGGGGTTGTTAGGAGTGTTTATCAGACCATGTGGACACCTCCTAGTGGTCTGGTTGTTAGGAGTGTTAATCAGACCATGTGGACACATCCTAGTGGTCTGATTGTTAGAAGTGTTAATCAGAACATGTGGACACCTCCTAGTGGTCTGGTTGTTAGGAGTGTTTATCAGACCATGTGGACACCTCCTAGTGGTGGGGTTGTTAGGAGTGTTTATCAGACCATGTGGACACCTCCTAGTGGTCTGGTTGTTAGGAGTGTTAATCAGACCATGTGGACATCTCCTAGTGGTCTGGTTGTTAGGAGTGTTAATCAGACCATGTGGACACCTCCTAGTGGTCTGGTTGTTAGGAGTGTTAATCAGACCATGTGGACACCTCCTGGTGATGGGGTTGTTAGGAGTGTTTATCAGACCATGTGGACACCTCCTAGTGGTGGGGTTATTAGGAGTGTTAATCAGACCATGTGGACACCTCCTAGTGGTGGGGTTGTTAGGAGTGTTTATCAGACCATGTGGACACCTCCTAGTGGTCTGGTTGTTAGGAGTGTTAATCAGACCATGTGGACATCTCCTAGTAGTCTGGTTGTTAGGAGTGTTAATCAGACCACGTGGACACCTCCTAGTGGTCTGGTTGTTAGGAGTGTTTGTCAGACCATGTGTACACCTCCTAGTGGTCTGGTTGTTAGGAGTGTTTATCAGACCATGTGGACACCTCCTAGTGGTGGGGTTGTTATTAGTGTTTATCAGACCATGTGGACACCTCCTAGTGGTCGGGTTGTTAGGAGTGTTCATCAGACCATGTGGACACCTCCTAGTGGTCTGGTTGTAGGAGTGTTTATCAGACCATGTGGACACCTCCTAGTGGTCTGGTTGTTAGGAGTGTAAATCAGACCATGTGGACACATCCTAGTGGTGGGGTTGTTATTAGTGTTTATCAGACCATGTGGACACCTCCTAGTGGTGGGGTTGTTAGGAGTGTTTATCAGACCATGTGGACACCTCCTAGTGGTGGGGTTGTTAGGAGTGTTTATCAGACCATGTGGACACCTCCTAGTGGTGGGGTTGTTAGGAGTGTTCATCAGACCATGTGGACACCTCCTAGTGGTCGGGTTGTTAGGAGTGTTCATCAGACCATGTGGATACCTCCTAGTGGTGGGGTTGTTAGGAGTGTTTATCAGACCATGTGGACACCTCCTAGTGGTGGGGTTGTTAGGAGTGTTCATCAGACCATGTGGACACCTCCTAGTGGTGGGGTTGTTAGGAGTGTTTATCAGACCATGTGGACACCTCCTAGTGGTGGGGTTGTTAGGAGTGTTTATCAGACCATGTGGACACCTCCTAGTGGTCTGGTTGTTAGGAGTGTTAATCAGACCATGTGGACACCTCCTAGTGGTGGGGTTGTTAGGAGTGTTAATCAGACCATGTGGACACCTCCTAGTGGTGGGGTTGTTAGGAGTGTTTATCAGACCATGTGGACACCTCCTAGTGGTCTGGTTGTTAGGAGTGTTAATCAGACCATGTGGACATCTCCTAGTAGTCTGGTTGTTAGGAGTGTTAATCAGACCACGTGGACACCTCCTAGTGGTCTGGTTGTTAGGAGTGTTTGTCAGACCATGTGTACACCTCCTAGTGGTCTGGTTGTTAGGAGTGTTTATCAGACCATGTGGACACCTCCTAGTGGTGGGGTTGTTATTAGTGTTTATCAGACCATGTGGACACCTCCTAGTGGTCGGGTTGTTAGGAGTGTTCATCAGACCATGTGGACACCTCCTAGTGGTCTGGTTGTAGGAGTGTTTATCAGACCATGTGGACACCTCCTAGTGGTCTGGTTGTTAGGAGTGTAAATCAGACCATGTGGACACATCCTAGTGGTGGGGTTGTTATTAGTGTTTATCAGACCATGTGGACACCTCCTAGTGGTGGGGTTGTTAGGAGTGTTTATCAGACCATGTGGACACCTCCTAGTGGTGGGGTTGTTAGGAGTGTTTATCAGACCATGTGGACACCTCCTAGTGGTGGGGTTGTTAGGAGTGTTCATCAGACCATGTGGACACCTCCTAGTGGTCGGGTTGTTAGGAGTGTTCATCAGACCATGTGGATACCTCCTAGTGGTGGGGTTGTTAGGAGTGTTTATCAGACCATGTGGACACCTCCTAGTGGTGGGGTTGTTAGGAGTGTTCATCAGACCATGTGGACACCTCCTAGTGGTGGGGTTGTTAGGAGTGTTTATCAGACCATGTGGACACCTCCTAGTGGTGGGGTTGTTAGGAGTGTTTATCAGACCATGTGGACACCTCCTAGTGGTCGGGTTGTTAGGAGTGTTTATCAGACCATGTGGACACCTCCTAGTGGTGGGGTTGTTAGGAGTGTTTATCAGACCATGTGGACACCTCCTAGTGGTCTGGTTGTTAGGAGTGTTCATCAGACCATGTGGACACCTCCTAGTGGTGGGGTTGTTAGGAGTGTTTATCAGACCATGTGGACACCTCCTAGTGGTTAGAGCGTTGGACTAGTAACCGGAAGGTTGCAAGTTCAATCCCCGACCTAACAAGGTACAAATCTGTCGTTCTGCCCCTGAACAGGCAGTTAAGCCACTGTTCCTAGGCCGTCATTGAAAATAAGAATTTGTTCTTAACTGACTTGCCTAGTTAAATAAAGGTTAAATAAAGATTAAATAAAGATTAAATAAAGGTTACATTCATATCTAAGGGGCATTTTTCATTACTGCAAATCTGTTCTGTGAGAATATCTAATAATAATACTAACTGTGTAAATCAGGATGCATTATGAAAGAACAATAAGAGACGGTGGTAATATGTTTCCTTTTAGAGACTATAATACATGACAACCAGGTCATTTTAGTTTCTCTTAGAATCACAACCTCAGTGTAACAACAGTTTGTCATTTCCCACAGGTACAGTTCTCCTGAACAAATCAAGTGCAGGACAGAGGAATATCAATTCTTACCTTGTTCTAAATTCAATCACCTTCTTCATCCTCATCATTCAGTTCATTGAAATACAGTTTTGAAGTTGTGGCACAATTATCAGTTTCTGTTTGGTTTATGCAGCCCATTCATTCACTGTCAGCTACATCAGCCCATTCATTCACTGTCAGCTACATCAGCCCATTCATTCACTGTCAGCTACATCAGCCCATTCATTCACTGTCAGCTACATCAGCCCATTCATTCACTGTCAGCTACATCAGCCCATTCATTCACTGTCAGCTACATCAGCCCATTCATTCACTGTCAGCTACATCAGTCCATTCATTCACTGTCAGCTACATCAGCCCATTCATTCACTGTCAGCTACATTCAGTCCCATTCATTCACTGTCAGCTACATCAGCCCATTCATTCACTGTCAGCTACATCAGCCCATTCATTCACTGTCAGCTACATCAGCCCATTCATTCACTGTCAGCTACATCAGCCCATTCATTCACTGTCAGCTACATCAGCCCATTCATTCACTGTCAGCTACATCAGCCCATTCATTCACTGTCAGCTACATCAGCCCATTCATTCACTGTCAGCTACATCAGCCCATTCATTCACTGTCAGCTACATTAGCCCATTCATTCACTGTTAGCCACATTAGACAAATTAGCGCCTTGGAACCCAAGAGCATAGTCAGTGCTCTAACTCCCCTTGTGGTGGTGTGGAGCAATGCAATAAGCAGTCATGCAGTGTGTGAGAGGGGGGGCTGCAGGGTAAATGTTCCTGTATGTGAGGGGGCGGGGTGCAGGTAAATGTTCCTGTGTGGGGGAGGGGCGGGGTGCAGGGTAAATGTTCCTGTGTGTGAGGGGAGGGGCGGCAGGGTAAATGTTCCTGTGTGTGGGGGGCGGGGCGGCAGGGTAAATGTTCCTGTGTGTGAGGGGGGTGCAGGGTAAATGTTCCTGTGTGTGGGGGGCGGGGCGGCAGGGTAAATGTCCCTGTGTGTGAGGGGAGGGGCGGGGTGCAGGGTAAATGTTCCTGTGTGTGGGGGCGGGGCGGCAGGGTAAATGTTCCTGTGTGTGAGGGGGGGGTGCAGGGTAAATGTTCCTGTGTGTGAGGGGGGTGCAGGGTAAATGTACCTGTGTGTGAGGGTGGGGTGCAGGGTAAATGTTCCTGTGTGGGGGGTAAATGTTCCTGTGTGTGAGGGGGGATGCAGGGTAAAAGTTCCTGTGTGTGAGGGGGGTGGGTGCAGGGTAAATTTTCCTGTGTGTGAGGTGGGGGGGGGGTGCAGGGTAAATGTTCCTGTGTGTGAGGTGGGGGGGTGCAGGGTAAATGTTCCTGTGTGTGTGTGGGGGGGGGATGCAGGGTAAAAGTTCCTGTGTGTGAGGGGGGTGCAGGGTAAATGTTCCTGTGTGTGAGGTGGGGGGGTGCAGGGTAAATGTTCCTGTGTGTGGGGGGATGCAGGGTAAAAGTTCCTGTGTGTGAGGGGGGGGGGGTACAGAGTAAATGTTCCTGTGTGTGGGGGGGGGGGCAGGGTAAATGTTCCTGTGTGTGGGGGGGGGGTGCAGGGTAAATGTTCCTGTGTGTGAGGTGGGGGGGGGGTGCAGGGTAAATGTTCCTGTGTGTGGGGGGATGCAGGGTAAAAGTTCCTGTGTGTGAGGGGGGTACAGAGTAAATGTTCCTGTGTGTGTGTGTGTGTGGGGGCAGGGTAAATGTTCCTGTGTGTGTGGGGAGGGGGGCAGGGTAAATGTTCCTGTGTGGGGGGGGTGCAGGGTAAATGTTCCTGTGTGTGGGGGGTCTTGCAGACACTCTGAGTCCTTATCCATAGACTGCTTTCAAGGTAAGGTAAAAAAATATCTAAATATTTAAAATGGCTGAACTGTCACTTTAATGTCATGGTATAAATTGTAACCTTTCTGTTGTACATTTGAATGTTCTAATTAAAAAAGTCAAATCAAATAAAATATTTTGGAAGTTTGAAAGTCATGCCCCAACCCTCCCTGTGAGTTCCACTGAATCTTTTCAACCGTCAATAAGAGTATTAATAAGTTAGACCAGGAAGTCTGGTAAGACAGACTGAGTGGGTGAGAAGCTCACCTTGACTAAAGGTTCTTTGAAAACTCCTGTGTGATGCAACAGGGATGCAGTGTTGCAATGAGACGAGGTCAATTTGCTGATACACAAACAAGTCAAACATTGACATTGAACGCAAAGGGTGGCAGGTAACATAGTGGTTAAGAGTCTGAATCCCCTGCCGGTGTGCCCTTAATCAAGGCACTTAACCCTAATTGCTCCTGTCACTCTGAATAAGAGCGTCTGCTAAATGACTAACATCATTAAATAAATAAACATCCTGTCAGACACTGAGTGGACAGAACATTATGAACACCTACTTCCATGACAGACTGACCAGCTGGAAGCTTTGACCCCTTATTGGTGTCACTTTCTAAATCCACTTCCATCAGTGTAGATGAAGGAGAGGAGACGGGTTAAAGATGAAGGAGAGGAGACGGGTTAAAGATGAAGGAGAGGAGACGGGTTAAATAATGATTTTGGAGACTTGAGACAATTGAGACATGGATTGTGTCTGTGTTGCCATTCAGTGGGTGAGTGAGCAAGACAACAGATTTCAGTGATTTGAACGGGGTATGGTAGTCTACCAGGCACATCGGTTTGTGTCAAGAACTCCAACGCTGCTGGGTTTTTCACACTCAACTGTTTCCTGTGTGTATCAAGAATGGTCCACCACCCAAAGGACATCCAGCCAACTGGACACAACTGTGGAAAGCATTGAAGTCAACATGGGCCACCATCCCTGTGGAACGCTTTCAACACCTTGTAGAGTCAACATGGGCCAGCATCCCTGTGGAACGCTTTCAACACCTTGTAGAGTCAACATGGGCCAGCATCCCTGTGGAACCCTTTCAACACCTTGTAGAGTCAACATGGGCCAGCATCCCTGTGGAACGCTTTCAACACCTTGTAGAGTCAACATGGGCCAGCATCCCTGTGGAACCCTTTCAACACCTTGTAGAGTCAACATGGGCCAGCATCCCTGTGGAACGCTTTCAACACCTTGTAGAGTCAACATGGGCCAGCATCCCTGTGGAACGCTTTCAACACCTTGTAGAGTCCATCCCCCAACGAATTGAGACTGAGTGCAAAAGGGGGGCGGGGCAACTCAATATTAGGAAGGTGTTGTTTTTTGTACACTCAGTAGAAACATATGCAGTATAATACAGTCAGGAAGACATGGAGGGGATCTAGTTACTACAGTCAGGAAGACAGAGAGGGGATCTAGTTACTACAGTCAGGAAGACAGAGAGGGGATCTAGTTACTACAGTCAGGAAGACTGAGAGGTGATCTAGTTACTACAGTCAGGAAGACAGAGAGGTGATCTAGTTACTACAGTCAGGAAGACAGAGAGGGGTCAACTGGGGTCCCAGCTGTATGTTGTGGTAGAGCCTGGGAGACCCACCGGCTCCCTAATGAACTGGGGTCCCAGCTGTATGTTGTGGTAGAGCCTGGGAGACCCACTGGCTCCCTAATGAACTGGGGTCCCTGCTGTATGTTGTGGTAGAGCCTGGCAGACCCACTGGCTCCCTAATGAACTGGGGTCCCTGCTGTATGTTGTGGTAGAGCCTGGCAGACCCACTGGCTCCCTAATGAACTGGGGTCCCTGCTGTATGTTGTGGTAGAGCCTGGGAGAACCACTGGCTCCCTAATGAACTGGGGTCCCAGCTGTATGTCGAAGTAGAGCCTGGGAGAACCACTGGCTCCCTAATGAACTGGGGTCCCAGCTGTATGTTGTGGTAGAGCCTGGGAGACCCACTGGCTCCCTAATGAACTGGGGTCCCAGCTGTATGTTGTGGTAGAGCCTGGCAGACCCACTGGCTCCCTAATGAACTGAGGTCCCAGCTGTATGTTGTGGTAGAGCCTGGGAGAACCACTGGCTCCCTAATGAACTGGGGTCCCTGCTGTATGTTGTGGTAGAGCCTGGGAGAACCACTGGCTCCCTAATGAACTGGGGTCCCAGCTGTATGTCGTGGTAGAGCCTGGGAGAACCACTGGCTCCCTAATGAACTGGGGTCCCAGCTGTATGTTGTGGTAGAACCTGGGAGACCCACTGGCTCCCTAATGAACTGGGGTCCCAGCTATATGTTGTGGTAGAGCCTGGCAGACCCACTGGCTCCCTAATGAACTGGGGTCCCAGCTATATGTTGTGGTAGAGCCTGGCAGACCCACTGGCTCCCTAATGAACTGGGGTCCCAGCTGTATGTTGTGGTAGAGCCTGGGAGAACCACTGGCTCCCTAATGAACTGGGGTCCCAGCTGTATGTTGTGGTAGAGCCTGGGAGAACCACTGGCTCCCTAATGAACTGGGGTCCCAGCTGTATGTTGTGGTAGAGCCTGGCAGACCCACTGGCTCCCTAATGAACTGGGGTCCCAGCTAATGAACTGGGGTATGTTGTGGTAGAGCCTGGGAGATCCACTGGCTCCCTAATGAACTGGGGTCCCTGCTGTATGTTGTGGTAGAGCCTGGCAGACCCACTGGCTCCCTAATGAACTGGGGTCCCAGCTGTATGTCGTGGTAGAGCCTGGCAGACCCACTGGGGGGCGCTGTCTGCCTGTGGAGGCTGCATGGAGAACCAAGAGGAGGAGGAGGAGGAGGAAGAGAACTAATCATCTAATGTTTTTTTCATCTAGTAATCTCGTGTTTGTACATGACGCTGGATTACTTGTGGTTTGTGGGTGGAGCAGACAGATCCCAGGTGAGCAAGAGGGAAGCGTGTGGAGAGTAACGTTGTTGTCTGCTGATGTGTGTGTAATTCCAGTGTTAGAGGAGGGTATTTTTCCTCTTTGTCCAAACACCGTCACACCCCCCACCCCCCTCACCGGTGGGGCAAAGAGGCACGTTTTATTTATTGTTTGCTGGACTTGGTAGTGGGCCGTCGCAGTCCTCACTGTGTACCCTGTTTACACAGTAGGCGGCCCCCCAAGGGTTTCTGTGGCAGAAGAATCCCTACATTGTATATGGCTTCATCTCAAATGTGTATTTAGTTAAAATTCTATTTCCTAATTTCCTCTATTTGCCTTGAGGCACATAAGTCATCCACAAGAGAGAATCACTGCTTCCGGTCTGCATTCCATATATAGTACACACACAGTACTATGTGGCTCTGGTAAATAGTATTGCCCTGTGGGGTGTCATAGAGAATGATTTGAGATGGAGCCATATAGACTAATCTCTCCTTTTCTTTCTCCGTTGCTTCACAGGAAGTTGTCATGGAAATTCAAACCAGAAAGGAAGAGAGAGACTGTAGATTCCTCCAAAGATTGGCAAAAAGGGATCTGGTTAATAATCACACAACAGGTGCAACAGTCAAAAGCCCATCAAACAAGA